>NW_024429188.1:75636406-75908906 GCF_017639785.1 Mesocricetus auratus
TAAAGCTTTGGCATTGCAGATGTGGAGATGAGAACCAGGTGTGCCGCTTGAAAGTTCCCTTATATTTGTCCTTTCAGTTGGGGATGCAAGTTTCAACAGAACTTACTGCTTGAGGTTTCCCTAGTGGTTAACCTCTACAAGAGTTGTAATCAGCCAAATTCTTCCCACCATGTCACAAATTAGTGTTGCAACGACAGCATAAAATCTGCTAGGAGGCTTAGAGTGGATATCTAAAGATTAGTCTTTAAAACTGCTACACAAATTATCTATAGAGAGCAGGGATCCAGTTGTTTTTTTTTAACTCTACTCCTGGAGTACCTAATAATTTGAATCGCACATGTCAGGGGATAAGGACATCAGGAATAAATAACAAGGGTAATTTTCCTGGTTCATTTTCTATTGTCTACATTTATGTTTCCATTTTATCTTAAAAATTAACATTAACAAAGAGATTCTTATTTAAAAAGGGGGCATCCAGAAAATCTATTTTAACTGCTTTTGTAATCTCTTTGGAATAAGCATGATGGTACCTTATAGACATGGCGCTTAGTGCATTTTCTAATGGAACGAAAATGATGTGTGCAGAAGGGACTTCCTCTCAAATGGCACTTTATTGGGAGCTCTCTGCAGATGTGCCTTCATGGAAATGACTAACGACATTAGCCTTTCAAATTATACCACCTAAGTAACTTTATATTCTGACTTTAAAAAGAAGGTGGTACTGTGTAGAGATAAATATTTCCAAAGGATGGAAATATTAGCCCTACTTTTTATTACTCGCTCCTGAATGAGTCATTTAGGAAACTTGAAAGAGTATATTTTTTCTCAGGGTACTGTAGTTTTCTGTAGTGGTGTTGGCATGGCCAAATAAGATGGTTTCAAGAGAGCTTCATACCTTCAGGAAGATGTCTAGAACGTGTACAAATATTTCCTGACTTGGAAAATTGGCAGCCATTAGAAAGAAAAACACATATAAATAAGAACATACAAATGTCCTTGCTTCCCTTCACCTTCTACCCAAGCTCGCCAATTTCTTAACTATCCTAAGTTTTATTATGCTTTAAAAGAAATTAAATAGCCCAAAACATTAAACTCTAAAAGATTTAGTAATGTAGAATTAGTAGTGTAGTTTTATTACCTGCTCTCCTCCTGTCTCCCGTCCCCACTCTGTTCTCTTTCCTTCCCTTTCTCCCTCTTTCACTCTGTTCCCCACTGTTTCTCTCCATTGATAACAAACTTGTCTTGGTTTACTGGATGCTTTTCCAGCTGCAATATCTGGGATGCTACTGTTAGTCAAAGTCTCTCACTGTCTCTGTCTCTCTCTCTGTCTCTGTGTGTGTATGTGTTCATGTTCATGTTTACATATGCTTGATTCATGACCCTTTCACACTTTTAAATATATTGTACTTGGTATGAAGTAGACATATGCACTCCTTGATTACACTAGTGGCAGAAGTAATCATCATGAACAAAAAGGTACAAGCTAGTTGAAGTGTAAAAGAGAAGTGATATTGGTAGGGTGCAGAGTCCATAACTACTCCAACCAGTGCAGTGTAGAATCAGTTCAACTGATTTCTTCAACAACACACTACCACCTTTGAAAATATACTAATAGAATTAAGCGACTGGTTGGGTGATATTAAAGGACTGTGTTCTCTTGGGCTTCTGTTTTCCTCCAAGGCTGTTGGGTCCCTACGTGACTGATTATTTGAAGGAAATTTTAAAAAATTTTTGTTGGCACCTGATATATATACCCTTACTAAAATGGAACATAGATGTTTTATAGTGCACCTAAAATGGTTTGGGGGACTTCTCAGGCAAACCTGAATGCCTAGACACAAGAGAAGTAGATTCCAGAGCATTAACTTACTGTCAGATTCCATCCCTGAGGCCCTTCAGATGGGATGCTCTGTTGTGAGGTCAGGACTTTCTAGATAAACCTTTCCCACTTCCCTCCACACATTTGAAAGTACCAATAACATGTGTGAGTATGTGATGTTGAGAGACAGTTTACAGGAATTCATTGAACCATGGTCAATTAATCTATGCAAGATAATGTTTAGAAAAATAGCAAAGTAACTATACCTATAATTCTGTTAAAACTGATATAAGGCCTTTCAGATACTATAAAATGGGACAATTTCTATTTTTTAACTTTTTTATTTTGAGATTATAGTATAATTAATAACAATTCTCCCTTCACTTTCCTCCTTTCAAACTTCTCAGTATGACTCCTTTGCTATCTTTAAAATTCATGCCTCTTTTTCCCTTTATTGTTGTTACATGCTTATATGTATATGTGTGTACATATATATCCCAAAAGATGATCTGCCCAGTCTGTATAATGTTACTTGTATGTATGTTTATAGCATTATTGGAGGCAAATGACCTGATTTTCTACATCAATTTTTATGTAGTTATGTTCGACTTTGCAAATACAAGTGGCTTTGGGATTCTGTAGGTGTTCTGAATTATCTTTTGAGTTATTTTTGTCGAGACTGTTACTCACTTGATGGAAGAGTACAATTCAGATGCTTAGGTTACACCAATAAAGGTTTATTCCCCGAGGATAAGTCTCTAAGTTTATAGGTCTTGCCTTCTATTGGCATTAAAATATGCAGAATGACAGGTAAATACAGTAACTTTGCTGATTCATAATTGAGACTTTTATTGAAAAACAGCCTTGAGGATAAGGTCTAGATAACATACATCACTTCTTTAATCTTCTCTGCAGAAGCATTATGCAAAAAAAATTCATTGGTTAATTGTATATTTCCTGGTTTTGGTTATTCAAATATTGTGTTGTAATGCCTTGGTGTGATCAGTTGGGAGCAAAAAGCAAATGAAAAATAAAATAAAATAAAGCTTGTGTGCTAAAAGGACAGAAATAAAAGAATGTAAGGGTCTTCAGAACTAGAGTTGCCAATTTGGCCCCCAAGTGCAGAACATTCAGTTAAATTTGAAACTTATTGAAAGAGAATAAGTATTCCCCCAAAATGTCTACTTATACTGCAAGCACAGATGTCCATTTGAAACTAGAATTTAACTGGCCAAGTTCTGTATTTTACCTGCCAGCTATATACAGAACCAGCTTTAGCCAGTCAAAAGTTTATTGTCTGCGAGCTCTATATTAAGAAATAAGAGGGGCCCTGTCCTACCCACCTGCTATGGTATGGCAAGGAATGCTGAATACGCTTAACTAAAACTGTTGCCAAAGGGTGGGGATGATAGCTCTTCTAGTCCTGAAACAGCTGCTCCCCGCTTCTAGAAAATGTTGCCTTGTGCTTCTTTAGAAGCTCCATAGCAAAGCTGCTTTGCTGGCAGCTGTAGGGGTTACTAAGTCCAGGTGAGTAATTCTTTCCTCACCGAAGGAAGGGCTGAGTCAAGCACAGGAGAGTTTTCACCTTGCTTACTAAGGAGGACATTGTCTTCTCAGTCTACTGGTCAGGAGAAGACAATCAAAGTTTGTCTAAGCTACTCGGTGTGGGTGTGTTTTTCTCTTTCTTACTGTACATGTAGACAGGCTCTGGACTGGTGAACTCATCAGTTTTTGTCCAATAACTTAGTACAATTGCCACAAATATAAATCAATAATGCTCAATTTTCTTCTGCTGAAAGATCATATATTCTGTGGCAGAGATCAGGCAGACTGGACACTGAAGATTAGTGTTGTTTAGAGCTCAATCAGATACAGTCCATTTCTTTGAGTTGTGATAAATCACTTATTCTACATGTGGTACTGGAACCTTTAACCTAAGGAAACAGACACAAGACATCATTAGTTTGTATATAGCATGGAGTAGAGGTAGACTAGTAGCAATGGTGCTTAAATCTAGCCATTACATCACCCCTCTCAAAATTATGTAAGCAAGGTCAAGAGATGCTCCCTTAAGTACAACTGACAGTCTCTAGAAAATAGTATACCTGTGAATTTTAGGAAGAACCAAAAGGACATTTCCAGTTGATGTGGCATTGCTAGTCACAGCATGTGGGAAATTGCTGAGTCCCAATGGAAAGAAAAAAGAACCCGATCATCGTCACCATCTCAGGGACGTTTGTTGGTCCTTTTACAACAATCAGTTCTCTTTCTAGTGATCCATGAAAAATAGTTTCTAATTTAAAAATTTAGAGAGTTTATCAAGGTAATATGTAGATAAAAATGAACAAGTTTTGATTTCTAGGTAATAAAAATACACAATAACTTCAATTGCTTACTATATACCAGATGTTCTCTACACTTCGTGGGAATTACACAATTTGCTTTCTTATACCAACCCCACAAAGTAGTTTTATGAATGTTACTTGTATGTTTTCCTTAAATTTGTGTGTGTGTGTGTGTGTCTGTCTGTCTGTCTGTCTGTCTGTGTCTGTGTGTCTGTGTGCATGTGGAGGTCAGAGGATGGCCTGCTGGAGTAGACTCTTTCCTTTTACCATGTGGGAAGTGAATGCAGGTCCTTAGGCTTGGCAGCAAGCACCATTACCCGCCCAGCCACTTTTCCAGCCCTATCTATGTTACTCTTACTTGATCTATGAAACTGAAGTGTAACGAAGTGAGATCATTTACCTAAAGTCATGTAGTAAGTTTCTAAGCCTGATTTGAAACAAGATTTGCTTGGCATACAAAAGTGCTCACTTTTAACTGTGCAGTGTAAAATTGTCAGAAAATTGGTAAATACAAAAAGGGGGCCTCTTACTACTTGACAGGTCAAGGACAACACAAAAGGTGGGTCACCATGGTCTCCTGGAAGGTGCTTACGGGGAGGCACTAGTGTATACAACTCTCTTGATCTCTATGGGTTTCTTGTTTTTTTTTTAATTTTATCTGTCTCAAAAAATTGGGCCTTTCAGATAAAGATGGAGAATTAGAGAATTGTCATTATGATCACTTGATGAAGTCCAATTACCTGGTATATTTTATGGAGGACATGTGAGTTGCTTATTCTGAATGGTCAATGTTTAAGGATTACATTTTTGTCACAAAGCACAAACTTTCTTTTAAAGAATAAATTTTATGTAAAACAGTTCAACAGCAAAGTGTCCAGTGCACAATGTGTTTTGAAACTAACCAGAAGCTGGGTGGTGGCAGCACATGCCTTTAATTCCAGCACTTGGGAAGCAGAGGCAGGTAGATCTCCGTGAGTTTGAGGCCAGTCTGGCCTACAGAGCGAGAGCTAGGAGAAGTTCCAAAGCTACACAGAGAAACCCTGTCATAAAAAAGAAAGAAACTAACCAGAACAGAAATGAATTAGCTATGCTATTGATGTTGTGCTATAAAATTTCAAAGGGAAAGCTTTCTTCCTAACACATAGTAGATATATATACTACTTAAGAGACTAATGTTCTTGATGAGAGCTCTGCCCAGGAAGATAACTGTTTTGTGATTGAATTTTATGTCCCTAACAAAAATTGACACGAAAACTTACTTTGCCCCACCTTTCTATAATCAAATTTATTCTAGTCCCAATGCCACAGTAGGATCACATACTTTGGTTATCACACAGGTCTGAATTTAACTTTTTATGAGTTAAATGACTTTCATGAGTGGAATGGCTAGAGGGTGGGTCACTTAACCTCCTTTAAGCTCAGCTTTACAAAACATTGGGAACAGGGAAATTCATTATGAAATGTAGTTGTTAGTATCCCTGAAAGAATTTGCATAAACTTTTCACCAAAACTAGAAATTATACAAAACATTGTTATTGTTGAGGATGGGGAAAATGAAAGAGCTACAGGCAACTAAGGAATGCTCAGAATGGAAAAAAATAGTCTTCCCCAGGGAAGAGCACTGCGAATGGTCATCCAGTACCAAATGGTCAGCCTCAAGAACATACAAGTAACAGTATATACACTGAGCAGGCTATGTTTACGAATATGTATGTATGTATGTATGTAACAACAATTAATGAAAAAAAGAGGTCATGGATTTGAGGGAGAGAAGGAAGGGGCATATGGGAGGGGTTGCAGGGAGAAAGGGAAAGAAGAAAATGATGGAATTTTATTATAATTTCAAAAATAAAATAAAAAATTACTGCTCTGAAAACTGAAATAGATTGGGAAGAATCAAACTGTACTCTGCAGGTCAGAGTGGGAAGAACTCCTTAGATGCTATAGGTCCACCATTAATTTACAAACAGAAAACCCAAGCCCTCAGCAGCAAAATTACATGCTTAAGGTCAAATTAAGTAAGGATGTACAACCTCATGCTTTATAGGAAACTCATGTTCTTTGCTAACTTACTCAAACCCCTTCAAATCTTCCAGATATTAACTAATACTCCAATTTACTGACAGCTGTGATCTACATGTGCTACCTCTTTCCAGAGAGCTGAAGGTGAAATATCTCACTTTTTCCTGCTTCAGTACCAGATTGCCAACCATTAAAATGCTATGCAGGCTGGTAGTGCTAGCTTTTGTTACTATACCAGCAGAGTGTCATTTCTGTGGAAATTAGTTGTGACTCAAATGTTTCTCTGAGCTCCTTTAAATGATAGCCACAAGTAAGCAATAGTAATCAATTAATGATATTCACCAAAATTCAAGGAGGAAATAAGTCTTCCATCTTTGGCACACATTATTCCCATGACATGCATCTTCCTATGAATAAGTTCTTTTGTTTTGTAGCCTCTCTTCTGACTCTTCTCTTTAGATACTAATACTGCTTAGTGCAGTGAAACACTTCAACTGCAATGAATTTCTTCAGCCTTTTCTGGAAAGAATCTGAAAATATGGGGAGAAAAAATTGTTCCTGGCTTTCTACAGCCATTTTCCATATGTCCATATGTTATGTATTATTATGTAAAATCTTAGGTAATTTGTCCTAGCTGTATTAGATGGTGATGGTCATTTGAAAGGAGGAAAGTCTGGCTCAATGGATAACGTCTGATATACCTGGGAGTAGGAGGCAGTAAAAGAGGGAGAATGAATGATATAAAATGGAGTAAATTTCTGTACTTTCTTCTTTCCAGAGTAATCCACAATTTGATATGAATTAAAATTGTTTAGGCAACATTGTAAGCAGAGTAAGTCGCAGGCCTGGACTTGCATTCTTCCAATGGAATATAATATCCTTATTTTTGTACTGCACAAGTTCTTAAATTGGCATGCACACCAAAATCCTCTGGAGGAATCATTTGTACAAACACATGTCCAAGGTCTACATGAAAATATTTCCATTGGGAACTACTGCTAAGCTAAACTTCAGATGTGAACTAGAAGTCTCAGAGAGGGTTTATCGATTATTCAGAAGCTAGAAACATTATAAAATAATAAAAATAGAAACATATTAATAGTAGAAACATAATAGCTTTTGAGAACATAAAGATTTGACTCAATACGGTATGATTTGCTGAAAAGATAGACCAAAATTATTTCCCACAGAACAACTTGATGCATTTTGCCAAATGTCCATCACTGGGCAGTCACACTCTAGGTCTTCTTGCCAGCAATCACCTTGTCACATGCATTTGCTAAATGAAGAGATGCAGTGAGCCACTGGTTAACAGTTTAGCACATGA
Organism: Mesocricetus auratus; assembly: GCF_017639785.1. Taxonomy (NCBI): domain Eukaryota; kingdom Metazoa; phylum Chordata; class Mammalia; order Rodentia; family Cricetidae; genus Mesocricetus; species Mesocricetus auratus. The sequence goes on from NW_024429188.1 coordinate 75,643,920, forward strand.
GATTAGTTCTCACCTCAATCCCAAGGGAAATGAGGTCCATGGCAGGTAAATTATTTCTGATGGCTGTGTGAGAATTAAGAGGGAGAATTTCCTAACAAGGAGAGTTGCTCCCAAGAAAAGCAAAGCCAGATGTAGCACCTCTGTAAAAGGAAAGAGCCTTAAGGGCTTTGTGGGAGGGGTGGGGGAGGAATGAAGGAAAAGTACACTTTGCCAGAGGTTATCCAATTGCCCTTGATGGAGGGAGCCTGGTTCTCCAACTTCTACAGGCTCAAGTCACTTTTAGATTGACCCTCTGTTGACCCTAGTTCATTTAAATGCAAAGCAACAGAAAGAGAAAGACTGAAGGACTTAATCCTACTCCTTAAATTACAGAGTATTAAACAGCTGACTGATTGAACCAATTCAGAGAAGAGACTACAGACACTGTATATTCAAACTGTTCAAATTTATTTGTCATTTCAGAAAAATAGACTCCATTAAGCCAATGGAGAAACAACTTTCCCACTGTCTTTGCCCACAGTATTTTATATGCTTACCTGAACCTCATTTAGAGTTATGAGGCCTTTGAAGTTCTGCGTGGAAAGGGAATTGACTATTGGATCAGATATTGTGAGACCCCTTCGATACGGTGAAGTGTTGAAGTGGTCACAGGCTACTGAACTAAGCTGAAAGACAGAGGAAATGGGGACATGGTCATGTAGATTAGGTTGTTTTAAATTAACTGATGAAGAGAGAAATGGTGAAGCTCTGTGTATATAAATGGAATTTGGGGTCTTTGATATTGGTAGCCATGACTTTTAGTGTCCCCCTTTAAATCTCTTTCCAGTTGTCAATAGAGCCTGTTTGTTTGTCTAGATGTCTTCAGAGTACATATAGTTCAGAGACTATGTTCCCTTTAAAATGTGGTTTTGATTAATCCATTCTTGGATCATTCAGTTTCTTCTTGGTCAGTTAACTTGAGCCTTGGACTTTAATATTTTTTCTTTTTCATATTTGGCTATGTAAAAAGAGGATTAATGCACACATCAAATCTAAGCAGCAGGGCTTAAACCAAGCCAGACTCATGAACTTACTCCTTCCTTCTGATGTTAGACATCTATCCCCTAAAGCATCACCGATGTTTTCAATTAAGGAAGCCATTTTAAGTGGCATGTGGACCACTTTATTAAGGGAAACCCAGAAGCCAGTGCTAAAGTCTTGGCAGATAATAAGACAAAATTAAAATCTAGTCACTTCGGATTTACTGGAAATCTGCTGAAACTTCTGTGAAGCCCTAAGATGTTAACAGTTCTGATAGTAAGGAAAGAAGGGGTGCAGCATCTTTTGAAAAAATTTCAATACCTTACATCCTTTGGAGATGTATCATCCAACTAATGGAATTAGGGAAGTGGGTATTTACTTGTGTTTCATCCTCTTTTCTTCTGGCTAAGCCTGTAACATCCAGGGCCCCACTATGGTCATCCTTTTAGTTTTTCATTTATGACCTGTGGAGTGCTTAATTAGCAGATTCTACTTTGATATATTAAGTCCTTTCATGTTTCACTTTCAAAATCAGGCTACTGGATCAGCAATAGCATCAGTATCACCCAAAAACTTATTACATATTCAGAAGTTGTGGTCCATTCCAGTAACATTGAAACAGAGTCGGGAATTTCAACTGGGTGAAGCAGACAACTTGCTTTAACAAATGATGTCATTCTGAGCTTACACCTAGTGGGAGACTCACTGCTGAAAACATTTCCTAGGTGTATTCCACCCTTAAAGGTACCATTTTTCCTCTCATTGTACATATAGCCTTCAGTTAGAATCAGATACTAAACAGAAGAGAAGCACATTTTTCATGGAGTTTCAAGAGCACTTGTCAAAACTTACTTAAGCTCCTTCCAAATTTCATGACTATGTGGAACACACAAATTCAAACACACAAGGACAACACACACACACACACACACACACACACACACACACACATGCAAAGTTGCAAGTTAGAAAACAAAAAATTTTATCATTATTTAAAAATCCCAACATTCCATGAAAGTGAATTGTCTTCTTCCCACTTGGAAAATCTAAAGAAAAAAGATGAAGTAGGCATAAAAATTTCCAGGTTAAGATCTTAGAACATATAGATTTGATGAAGAAATGTAAGACTCTCCTTCACAATAAAAATAAATTATAAGCCATGAAAGTATGTCTTTGGGCATGGATAAAAGCAAACACCCTGACTCTCCTGCTCCCACAAATCCCTAAAAGTTTAGAAATACATGCAGCCCTGGTTTTGATTATAGAATTAGTTACTTTTCTCTGCTTGGCATATGCATTCTGTTAGTGAATTGGAAACTTAAGCAATTTGTTCCTTACATCTTAATACACAGTCGAGTAGCATTTTGGGACAGTCTTCACAAAGTTCTTTCTTGGCAAGTTAGTGATGGCAGCTTAATGCACTGGTTTGGAGTAGTGTCACAGCATTCTGCAGTAAATTTCCCTGTGATGATGGCTTAGAATGTACTAAATGTTTCTGCAGAACTTTCAGATCTGGAAACCTGGGCAGGATTGTTTTTAGAAAGGGCAGAAGTTGACAGTGGTGATAGAAAAAGTTGTAAGCTCTCATGGTAAGATTTACAAAGAGATAATTTGAGATGATCTGAAGACTTTTGTTAATTTCTTTCAAATATATTCGTTCATTGTTCCAGTCAACTTCGTGAATCCATTTAAGAGAAAATAGGGAAATAAGAGAGAAAGAATTTTGGTCAAACCATGTATTTGACTAAATTAATTCTTGATTAGTTTACACTGGCTGAATATATCATTCAAGATACATAGCCTCAAGCTACTGCTGAAGTTTTATATATTCCTGGTAAGAAAGAGGCAATATTACCATCTGTAAACCACATGAATATAATATTATATTTAGTTAATGAGCTTCAGATGAAGCATATTCCTCTTAGTCACTGAAAGCACCAACCCTTATATACTATAGAATATGTCACCTATATTTCTTCTGACTTCACCCAAGTTGACAGAATGCAGACTCACTATATTCCGGTACATAGTATTTTAAGTGGATATGAAATTTGATAAAAGGTCTTAAGTTCTTTCAAAGGTTGGATTTCAGTAATTATAGGAAAATATCATATTAATGACAATATTTGCATGGAATATATTTGAATTTATATTACTATGCACATGCTAGCTGTTGAAGAATATTCATGGAATCAAAAGTGAAAATGAGAAGAATATTAGCGCTCACTATATTACATACCATTCTAATTTTGATAAAAGGGAATAAAATAGATTAGACTAAGATGTCATTACCACAGTACTATTGTACCTTTAGGAAAAAGAGTAGAGAACTTGGGACCACTTAATAGTGATTTAAAGGTTCAATTTTCTTAGACACAGAATCAAATACATTTGACAACAATAACTAAACATATGATGAAAGGGAATGTTACATAATGGTTGAAAACTTGAGATATGGAACCAGATGTTTTGGATCTATATAGCGGCTGTGTAACCTAAGTATATGATCTTGGCTATGTGATTTTACTTGCCTCATCTGCAAAGTGGGTGTAAATATGACTTGGCCTATCAAGTAGTCTTGAGCTTTAGCTGAATATATTTATGTAGCAACTTTTAGAAATAGCAAGTTATGTAATAAGCCATCAAAATTTTTGTCACTGACATTGTTAATTGAATCTAATGACTGATTTTGAAGAAATGTGGGACAATACAATGTCATATTAACCACACTAAAGGAACTTCAAGTGTTTATTTCCTTTCTAAAGCAGTCATTATTTTTTGCTGTATTCTACATTTTGGAATAAAGACTTTAATGAGGGGAGAGAAAAAAAGATAGGGTAGTAGTGTGCATATGCAATGAATGCAGAGAGGGACTATTAACGAATGAAAAAGACCAGCAACAGGAGAGTGGGGAGTAGTGAAGGTGGTGTAATGCTATAATGCTATAATGAAACCAATTACTTTGTATAGTAACTTAAACCAGTGATAAAAATGAAAACAGTATTGGTCTATCTTCCCTGTCTTCGGTTGGTATCTTAATCCACTAAAAGTACAGGCGGTTGGTTAAGAAGCAAAAGCTTAATACAGATACTATGTTTCACAATGCTCTTCATAGCCAGCTATCAAGCAGCTGAATTTAAACAGCTTAGAAATCCACCCCTGCTGTTTGTCAAAGGACTGGAAGTGATTTATAATATTAATATCTACAGTATCAAGATGAGGGATAAGGAACCAAAACAGAATAAAGCAAATGATTCCAAGAATCTAACATAATAATGAAGTAGTAGAATAGAATAGATTAGGCTTTCTCATATTTTAAGTGAATGGGGGAGTAACTACAATCAAGCATCACTTTATGATGTTGATACATTCTGAGAGGAAAGCTCTTAGTGAATGTCTTCCATGTTAGAAACCCACAGATTGGTGTGTGTGTGTGTGTGTGTGTGTGTGTGTGTGTGTGTGTGTGTGTGTGTGAGACTACATACCATGGCTATATTATAATTTTATGGGATCACCTTTATATATGCAGAAGCATCATAGTGTAGGAGATTAAAACTCTTTGATGGCATTTATATCAATTTGCAGAGAACCAGTGTTTCTTCAGAGAAAAGTAGCTAATTGTTTTGTGGTCAAATCTTAATTAGTTAAGCTCAATAAGAAGGGCTCATAATTGTCTAGGCGTAGGTGTTTTATTACAAGAATAACTTACAAAACAAATAGAACTACAGCAAAACAAGTTTATAAAACTATTTTCAGGTATTTGTGGATAGGTGGCCTGCCTCAGATTCAGCTGCACTTCTCATAATCTCTGTCTGAAATCAATAGTGAAGACTGACATTTCAAAATATATAAAAAAGCCACATTCATGGTGCCACCTTATACCCTACTTCTATGGCTCCTATGCCTCTTTTCTGCCCCTCCCTCCTGTCTTTTGCTTGTCCCTATTTTTCTCTTTATTGGTGAGACTCTTTGACTCCTCTCTCTCCCCATCTCCTCTCCTCTCCTCTCCTCACCAGCAAATGAACCCTGATATATCAGAAAATTTTCAACAAATATAGGACATTAAAATGTTTGAGTTGTCCCCCTTTTAAGCTAAAGATTTGGTAAAATAGAAATTCAAGTAACTAACAAATCCATTATCAGAACTGTAATATAGTAAGACACACTATATATGTATACAATGTGGCAGTGGTTACATGGTTGCACATATTTCTTTAAACTCATAAAATGTACACTAAAATTTATGGATGTAAATTATCCTTCAATTAACCCATCCCAATTACTACTCAGTAAACCTATCCAATAATTGTGCATCATGAAGTAAGGTACACTACATATACCTTTAATCCCAGTACTTGGGAGGTAAAGGCAGGAAGATCAGGGGTTCAAGGACAGCCTAGTTTACAGAAGATCCTCCACAAGAGTCAAATAACCAGAAGATTTGCTGCAAGATAGTATATTGTATATATGACAAGGAAGTTGCATCCATGAAATCTCAACAATACAGTTGCCTAAACTTGACCTGAAATATAATAATATCAGTTTACATATCAATATAGATGGGGGAAACCCTATAATGTCCCATTCCTACATGAAGTGCTACAGGCAATTAATGGCTACTGAGAGAGGGAAAAATCAATCTTCTTCAGGGACTAGCCCCCTATGTAGGTTAGCTCTGTACTGGTCAGCCCTAAACACGTGTGTATACGACAGTATTAAAGGGATTCAACAGGCTGTAATTATATACATATACATATATCAATAATATATCAATAATAATTAAAGAACAAGAAGCCATATATTTTAGAGGGATGTATGAGAACACTACTCAAGGAGTTGGAGAAGAGGAATGGGGGAAATTATTTCAACAAAAATTAAAGAGAAAAATGAAGACATGAGACAGACGTGTAGATGAATTCATGACAGACAACCAGAATGGTAAGAATGTAAAAATTCTAAAGCCAGTCATGGTAGTGTGCACCTCTTTTTCAAGTAACAATTAGGAAGGCTTGGAAGGATTGCTTGTGCCCAGGACTTTGAGGCCAGCTTGTACAAAATAGCAAAACCCTATTCCATAAAAGTAAGAAATAAAATTTGACATATGAAAGAATTGAGACTGAGATTCCACAGGCATACTGCCATGCTTGGCTGATAACATACTCCCTCCAAGTGGCACCACCAGAATACTTTCGTTTTCTATAGTTTGTTTATGTGTGTATAAACTGAAAGGGTTTGATTAGAATCTTATTAAGCTAAGATGGTTCTCTGTTGAGGTGACCTGATTTGTAGGGTGATGGGGGAATAGAATTGTTTAAGTATCAGAAAGTAAATCATCTGTCACAAAAACAGGTGGAATGGATAATGTCATGTGAAATTTGAGAAACATCTGTTTGCCTATAACAATGCCTGGGTCAAGATGGAGCCACCTGGTTGAAATAATGTATCAGGTTACGAAAATCAGTATCTGGTTGACCCAGGACATTTTGGGTAGTGTGCATGGAAGGGGGAGAATTACCAGTTTTGCAGTTTTAAAAATTGTTTGACTTTAATTTGGGGAGTTTTGTTCTCATGCTAGGAGAAGAAGAATCTTGAATTAATGAAAAGTCATGATTATTTTGAGGATTATTTTGAGATTGTGGCTAAAATGAGTAAGCACTGCATTCCGAATCTGAATCTTTTCCTTTCTTGCTTTCCTACATTGGCTTGTTCAAGTGGCTCTTTCCTGTAGGGAAAAGAAAATAAAAAACTCGTGTCACTGATTGCATCAATGTAAAATATAAATGATTAATGCATTTATGTAATTTTCTTAATTATGTCTTACAGAACTGGATTTACCTTCCTAAGCATAAACAAAATACAAACCATGACTTAAAAATGATGATTTTGAAAAGGAAATAATAAGAACCAAGGCAAAGTACATCCTCTGGTTGACCTTGGATTCTCCTGAGTACACTTATTTAAAAATGATGATTTTGAAAAGGAAATAATAAGAACCAAGGCAAAGTACATCCTCTGGTTGACCTTGGATTCTCCTGAGTACACTTATTTCAGTGACTTTGCAAATCATTTTTCATAGCTGATCCCATGGATTTTCAAGTGCCTCGGGTATCCCCTGCTGTATTATGTTCACTTAGGGACATACAAGCAAAATCATTTTGACCACATTCTGTAGCATTTCTGTGGGTATGTAACACAGTATATTTAACTTTTGAGGGGAAAATCAATGGTTGGGGATTCATTTTCATACATAAAATTTAGAAAGAATGCAAAACTGGTTGATGGTAATTTTGAAACACTACTTGATCTTGAATGAAATTTTTGACTCAATTTCTTTTTGAAGTTCGAGCCTAGAACTTTGCCTTGAATGCAGTAGTTCCCTTTGATTTTTCAGGGTTTAGTGATTACTATGGAACAGGCACTATGAAACTTTTTGTATTTATCTTTTCCTTTCTAATTTCTAAAACAACCCTATGTGGAAGAGGCATCCTATTTCACTGAGGCAACTAATGATCAGGAGGAAATCAAGAAATTTGCATTTCCTAATAGTCAATAATTTTGAGTATCTTGTTTTGAGCATATTCACCTCTTATGTATCTTTCTTGAGTAATACATTTTAAATATTTTGTCAATACAAGTTCCTGAGAAGATACATAATTATCTTCTCCTATTCCATGAGTCGTCTTTATAGCACAATTTTTTGAGACAGGATGTCATGTAGCCCATTTTGGCCTCAGACATACTATGTAACCAGGGATATATTGAACTTGTGATCTTCTTGCCTCTGATTCCCCAGCCTTATAGTTTAGTTTTTATAAGTTCAATTTATCTATGTTTACCTTACTTATTTGGACTTTGGGTCATCTTTAAAACACAAGTTTTCTTCTACTGTTTTTTTTAACTTTTGTATTTAGGTAGTTCAATCATTTTCTGAAAATGTCTGTGTAGAGTAGGAAGAAGTAAAACATTTTTAAAACATAGTTTCAGTACTATTTGTTAAAATAACTTAACAATTTCCATTGACTTGTGCTGCTGCTCTTGTCAAAAATCCAATACACTATAAATATAAAGATTTCAAACGTATTTTGTGCAATTGTCAGTGCTATTAATTATACTTGTTATGGATATTGTTTAGACATTTTTCCTTCATAAAAATGAGATAGTAACATACAAAGTGGACACACTTGCTGTCAAATTCTTACTGAAAGAATTTTATACTCATGAAAGAATAGTGACTTTTAACATTGAATGTAAATATGGCCAGATGTGGTCATTTACACTTGCAAAACTACTACTTTGAAGACCAAGGCAGTATTGCTGTCAGAATGAGGCGTATCTGGCAAACAGAGTTAGTTTCATGCTAGTTTAGACCATACATTGAAACTCTGTCTCAAAATAATCAAACAAAACAAAATAAAAACAAAACCAGACAGGTAACAACACCAAAGAAAATGTAATTGTGTCTCTGTTAAAATAAATTAGTTTTATCTACAGTAGTGTAACATTGAATTTGGATTTACTTGGGAGCTAGTTTGGAAAAAGTATATAAATGTCATCATTGGTGCCGTTTGTAAAATCCAACAATTCCTCACTGATTAGCCACTAAAATTTAAAACAGGAAAAGAAAAGGAAGCCAGATAATTATCCTACACTAATTAAACCTAATCATAAGACATTTCATAAAACAAGAATCACAGGAAAGTCATTGCCCATATCTAAAAGGAATAAAAATGTATTTTAAAGTCTCAGACTTTCTTCCTCCTGATTTTCCTTTGAGATTATCCAGAGATATGTTTCAAAGGATAGCAATGGGTGACAGAATATTTTGGTACCAGGATATGGATCATTTGGTGCATAAACAAACTATATAGAGAAAAAGTTGGCTCCAAAGTGGATGTATTTGTGACTTTAACATTCCTAAGTCAACATTTATGATGAACACAATTAGTGACAGATGTTAGAACCGGGATAGGGAGGTACGTATTTACACCGCTTTTAATGCTTCTGAGCAAATTTGCTGAACTTATTCCTAGCATGCAATATATTTGTGGCAGACTGGCATTATATAGTACATAGCAAGTTCATACTTTGTTTTTAAACTTTCTGTATGATAAGTGGTTGTTTTGAAAGTAAAAATTTTAGTCATTAAAAAGATAAAATGTAGCAAGAAATGTTATATCATATTCATTCTTGGGATGAATATATACATAAAAGTGAAACACACACTCCATATATTAATGTTTTTCAGTGATTGAAAAATTTCACTGTTTCAATTTCATGGCTAAACTTGACAAAATATTACTAGTTTCTGATTTATTTTCTGTAAGGGAACACTTGGTCAGGACAGAATTAATTTAGTAGAATAAAACTAAGCCATTTATGAAACCTAGATTTTACTTTAAAAAAAGTACAGTTCCTAAATTCTAAACAAAAAGAACCAGTTACCTGAGTTATTTTGCTCTATGCATTACCCAGTCTCTTGGTATTCATTCCTAAAATATCAGTTAACATATAAACTCCAACTCTGCCCGATTTTGTCCTTTCACAAGAGTAAAGCATTCCATTCTTTCTCCTCTCTTCTTCATTCCTGTTTTCTTCTTTGGATCCTTTTCTCCCAATGCTTGTGTCAGGAAGGCAGCTTATGGATAATCAACACTTTAACAGTCCCATGTTACCCAGTCAGAGGATAGAGTTGTCCCATTTCCTGTCCTTTATAACACTGTGCTTCTCTTCATCCTTGTGAGATGTTTACTAAGCCCCCTCACCTCTTGTTTGGAAATTGCTTATTGTATTCCTTTGCAACTACATAATGAAACAATTTGCAAGGATTCTACTAAAGAATGGTAACAATAAAACAATGCATCTAAGCCATTGCCTGTGATTGGGATGAGAATAGTGAATGTGGAATCAGTGGGAGACAGGAGTACATTTTGAGGAGAGAAGATTTATTTTTGCCTGAAAAGATAGTCATTAATGAGGCCTTAGGCTCAGTCTTTCAGGTATTTCCCCTGAAGGCTGTATGTATTATTCGTAGCTTACAATGAAAAAAAGTTTACAATACTGACAGTAAGAACAACCTCTGAACTATAATGCTGACAGAGACTCATGACTCTAATACCAACAAATACCCTTGGAGACCAAATACTTCTGTGTTAAATCCTACATGTAGACTTAGTGAGTTTGTTAATTGACGCGTTGAAGTAGAAATATAGCAGTGTGTTCCAGTAGTTCTTTGGGTATGCAACAAATGCTTAGGCCCATAAAAGTGGCAAATACCGATGCACTGAAGTTCATATAAAAACTGCAATTTGGCCTGGAATTTAATGGAAATTGGTATACTAATAAATAAAACCAGAGTGCCAAAATAAAATAAACAATCCTACTTTGCCATCTTTCTTTGTAAGACTCTAGCTCTATTTCTGAATCTGAAGAATGCTTCTTTAGGAAGCAAGTCATTGATCATGCAGCCTTATCAGCATGCCTGTGGCAAAATACATGGTAGAATCTCCCCTTCATTTATGCCAATAAAGGCAATTTTGGGGAAATCCACAGGGGGGGTACACTTCAGTCTCATTCCTCCCCAAAAAATTAAGCTGGGTAATTAACTTTGTGAGTATTCTAGATGGTACAGCATTCTAGCAATAAAAGTCAAGTGCATTTTTTAAGAAAGGAAATGAAATCAGAAGACATTTTGATGGAAGGACTTTTTCTCTGCTGTGAAGTCTCAAATGGATTTGCTTTCTTGGTTTACTTTTACTTTTATAAGCAGTAAGAAGTTTAATACATAGTTGAATTTAAAGTTTAATGTTCTAACATTAACTCTAAGAACTTTTAGGCAAAGCAAAGGAAAACATGTTGTAAAATGAGTGAGGTTGAATTGGTGAAATTACAAGGAGATATTAATACAGTGCATCCAAAATTACAATGAAAGTCTTTGACCTCTGTCTCACATTTTATAGATGAAGTTGACAAAAATTGATAAGAATACAATTAAGGTGTTTCATCTCTTTGAACTATGATGAATTCTACTATGAACAGGTAGAGAATAATCATTCTTTTCATGCACATGGGGGACATTTTAAAAACCCTTATATGCTTATGTATAAAGAAATATTACATTTCAAAAAAGCTATATTCCACAGAACATACTCTACTAAATTCAATAAAATTTAGAAAGCAATGACAAAATGCACCGAAAATCTTTATGATGCATTCTGATATGGGGCACATACCTGGGTTTATTATTTGGAGGCAAATGATTACTTTAATATAAATTCAAAAGCATGTTGCCTTAGATGCTTATTTAATCTAACAGTTCTTTTTGTTACTGATATTTAATGCATATGAAGCAATAATAAATTCACAGAATAATTCATAAATATTTGCTGAAGGCCTGGAGAAAATATTGTTACTTGTAGGGAGATTATGTAATCTACTTGTAAAAATCGATTTGTTCAAATTCTTTGGTCCCTATAGATTATACATCACATATCTGACCTGATGCAAAATTAAAAAAAATAGAGACAGCTTCAAAAAGTAAAAATCAACAAAATAGGAAGTGATTCTTGTGCTGTATCTTGGATATGTTGTTAATACTGTCACTGGCTATGTTGACTAACAAATTTTGGATTAGTAGTAAATAATATAGTAGAAAAAATTATGAAGCAATTTGAAGTAGAAAGAAAAAGGTCAAAATTTTAAACAAGGCAAACTTGTGCTCTGCATGTTTCTGTGGTATTTTATAGCTTTCTTCCTTTATTCAAAACCTAAGAATATTTTTATATAAATGTATGTTTCCTTTAGGTTACAGTCTTAATCTTTCATATCACCTTACTCTTCCAGATTACCTTATTAAGTTGAGCTGACATTCTTCAGTGATTTTCTTAAATAGAATCTCATACATACCCCACATGAAATCTTTACTTGAAGTCATAGACATCCTTTAGATCCGCTTTAGATTCATACCCAGGACTGTTAAGCTTAACGTCTGTATGCAGACTTGGAAGACTTAAGTCTCTCCTTTTGAGTGGGTACATTTTCAAGGCAAAGCTGCTGCTTTGGGTTTTTGTGCCCCTTGGCTCACCCATCAACCAGGTGTTTCAATGCTTTTCTTTGACTAGTTGGGCTGCTTGATAGAATTGGAGACACTGCAGCTCACATCTGTCAGAACACATGGAATACATTTTGTGTGAGTGTTAACTGATTCCTGCATTGCATAAAGAAAGAAGTTTATGTTTAAACATTGTGATTTTGTGATGAAGTATTAGCCATTCTGTGCTCTGAACCTGTGCTTATCAAGGATTTGTTTCATTGTCCTTGCCCATGCCCTGACACAATGTGCCATGGTTAAGTCCAGCTATATCTTAGTTAAAAAAATTAACAGCTCTGTGACGGTGAGGAAAACAGTAGCAGAAGGAAGGAGAAGGAATGTGAAAGGTAAAGTACTTCTGGTATCCAAATTCCCTATTATTTTTGCAATGCATGGTACTATGAGGAAAAAAATCATTGTTGTAGACTTAAAAGCAAACACACAGAGAGCTAGGTGGATCTCTTTTACTTTATCAGATTTTCACTACATTTTAATGAATAGTGATGCTTAGAAGTATGATGAGTGTATTTGAGATACCGTGGGCCCTAGGCTCATGCCTATCCTAATATCGTCACCATGTAAAGTCTAGATTGTACACTGACATTTTAAATGACCTCTCTCTGTGTCTCTCATGTGCTCTCTCTCAGTCTTTCTCTCTCACTCTCTTTCTCTCTGTGTGTATGTGTATGAATATGCCATGTATATGCAGCTGCCAATAGGGATCAAAAGATGGTGTTGGAGTTGGATTCCCTGGAGCTAGGGTTACAGGTGATTGTCAACCACCAGATGTGGCACAGAAGCCAAGCTCAGGTTCTCTGAGAAAACAACTATTGTTCTTAGTCTCTGGGTCAACTTTTCATTCCTGTCGACTATGACTTCAAATTTATATTAATGGCCAGCAATGAAGATTTTATTATGCCACCTAATTGTAAGAATGAACTTCAATGGTTTTGTATTTGTGTCTCCTTTAGACCTGGCTTATAAAGTAGCAGTTTACTGAGGATATCTCTTAGTTACCGACTAGCTACTATTTATATATTTCTACTACTACTACTACTACACACACACACAATTTTAAGCCAAAAATATTGAACTTTCTTGTCCATTTTTATTGTGTCAGAGAGAGAAGCTCCATTTGCAAATGATGTTACTACATATTTTGACCTATTTTTCCCTGCAGGAGTAATAACAAGGGCAATAAAAGTCAGTTGAAGCTGCTGTATAAGCACACATAACTGCTTCAAATTACAGGGCAGATCCTAAGCTACAAAGCCACTGGAACCGCGAAGGCCCTCTTTCGACTGTTTCACAGTCCTAGTAAGCATGACCATGACTGTCCCAGATTTCTGGAAGAGGAAAAACATTAGTCTGTCTGGTTAATCTGGTGCTTCTGTAGCTTTTTACTCACAAAGTCTGGTGCAGTATGAATCCATTTGCTGCAACCTGCCAAGGTTTGTGTAATTGGATGGCTTGCTATGAAAGAAAGAAGTGAAGTACTTGGCACTCACACCAGTTCACCCTGCTGGACTTGATAGACCCGCACTATCTATAGCTATAGATACATACATGTAGATTTTTGTACATATATATAATTAACATACAATATATACTGCAGATATTTAGTGAAGCTTTCAGCACAGTGGCATAGATGAGGATTAGGAAATACTACCTGACAGTGGGTTTGGCAAGAGCCTTGACTACTCTGCTTACTTTCAATAGGTCTCTGCCCTCTGACATGGGTGAGCATGTATCTTTTCAAGCCTTGAGGCTTTCTAACTTAAGAGAATTGCTTGGAACCTTGAGTGGCCTCACAGTGGAACCACAGATAAGATTATAGGGTTAAAGAAGGGAAATTCACTTACTGATGATGAAGGCCCTTTAGATTCCTGGAGTACCGTGCAACACTGCAGCATTTCACAGGATTTGTCTGGAAATTTTAGTGTATTGTAGTGACTATTACTCACTATGGTCTCTCTAAATTTTTTTCCTAAATTGTATGGTATAAAAAATTATCTCTGGCCCCACCACCACTCATGGATCTACACTCACTACTTGGCTCATCCCCTTCCTGTTTATAGTCATTGCAATTAAGTTGGTTTAGCCAAATACACATTTGCTGACTGCCTGTAACTCTACAATTAAATAAAAATGAGATTTTCCCTTACACATCTGTCATCTAGTAATAGATGGATAGGTAAATGGTTAATTAGGTAAAAAGAATGTATGAGGTCTCAGACACACAAAGTATCAAGTGATAATATAATTGAAGTTTGTGTAACTCAGTAACTGAAATACAAACTTACCCTTATTTTATGCAAAGATACCGCATAGCTTTGTAGTGGCCTGTAAATAACAAGCGTTTTATAAGTGATATTTATAATGTCTTAAAACAGTTTCTTCAGTAGAATTCTTAACAGAAAATTACTCCCTTTTCCTCTCACCCTTTAACATGCAATGCCTGCCATGAAAAGTGTAATAGTTTGATTGTAGAAGTCTGAAATCCTAAGGCTTCAATGCTAAAATCGTATTTATTGAGTGTCAGGCTCCACCTGCTTCTAGCCACAACCATTTGCTTCCTCTGAGTTTTCTTTAAGGTGGTGGGGGGAGAGATCGCACCTAGGAAGACTTTTCCAATTTTGATGCCAATGAGATGTTCATGCAAATATTGAATAACGTATTCTTCATGATGCTCTCTGGCGGCCATTCAGTCCAATGCAATGATCACATGTGTGTTCTTACAGTACACTAGACCTTGTGGGAATGAAAATGGGTGAGTCTTGATAATTTTGTCATTTAGTAATTTTCACGTATCTAGTATCTGCATATTTGAGTCCCTTAACATTTTTTAATCTAAATTTGAAGCTCATAAAATTCACTTTTCTTCCAAAATATACTACAGCTCCTTCTTGGAGAGTGACTGATATTTCATGTATGGCCTCAGTTCTCACCCTTTGTCTTCACTACATCTTTGCTGATTTTAATCACACCTCCAAGCACTGATTACTCTGAACACTGTCAATTTGGGCTTCTAGAGCTAGCTTGTATGATGAAGGATCAAAAGGAATACAAAATGAGAAGACATCATGTAAGAAACAGTATCCTTATTATCAGTCTGAAGGGATAGTTAATGGGAGGACATGCTTGGAAGGAAGGATATGCCTTGCTAATCTTTGAAAGCCCTCAACTGGCCACATGCTTTTATATTTCTGCATAGACCTGTTGATAGACACGTTTGCCAGATACTGCTTATAGATACTTCCAGATACTGCTTACAGCTGCCCTTGTGGTGGCCTTCAAGGGTCAATTGGGTGTTTTGCTAGGGATCAAAACAGATGACAAAAGACAAAACTACGTGAATAGAAATCAAGCTACACACTTATAGAATGGACATGAGTATTGAGAGTAGCTGAGTGGTCATTCTCTACCATAAGCCCAATTGAAAAGATTGTGTGATTTCAGTTTGCCAACTGAAAGCAAAACAAGTAAGTGGAAGGACTCTGAATGAATGGTTGAAGAGAAGGCAGTTTTTTTCACAACAATTTCTTTAACTACATAATATAAAAATTGCCTAATGAAAATTACAAGGCCATCAAGAACTATCCTATATTCTTTCTATGGGCAAGCAGAGTAATTAACTGTTGCAGAATGATAGATTTTACCAACACAGATGTCACAACTGCTATTTTAAATCATTTGTTATGGTTTAAAATGTATAATTCCCAAGAAATTGATCATTGCTGCAATTCAGTGCTGATTTTTCAGTGCCTTACCAATTTTGAGGCTTGCATCAGACTAACAAAAGGCCGTCACGAAGTACACAACTAATGGCTGATTTTATCAGTGATGTCTTCACTCTGTCTTTCAGCAAGAATTTATTTTTTCCACTGACATTTCTGATATGACTAAAGCAGGTGTTCTCTGACATTCTGTTTTCACTTTTCTGCTGTATAGTCATCCTCCATTTCCTAACATTTTTGTGTTTAGTAGGTTGAGTGTTTCTCCTCAGCATTGCCTGATCATATTTGCTTATGAAGTTCTATCCACTTCAGAACATAATTTAATTCCCTGTCTTTTCAAATGCTGTGACATATTCATGTTCCAATTGACATCTGTACCACTTCCATGAAAGTTTCCCAGCTATTCTAATGGAAATCAGCAAATAACTGGGAAAGACATGCATCTTCACCTAAACAACCCCAAAGGCAAAGGGAAGAATTATGAAAGCTTATTAAAACAGATCTATGCCAACAGAAAGGAAATATGGACTTGGAAAGGTGGTTGGGCAGTTAGAAGCTGGTAAGATTAAGCATCAGGCGATCAAGAGCCTGCTAATTCATATAAACTTTCTTCTGTAGTTATAAGTTCAGTGAAATTTGCTTTTGGAAACTTAGTGTTTTAAATTAGCCTTACTTTCTTATTTTCAAGATACTTCCCCAAATTGTAATTACTCTTTAGTGTCGTAATTTGACCTCTCAAAGTCTGTGAAGGAGTCTGATTACTAACTAATAGTGCAACTTTTCTTGTAATTCTCAATATCGTGTTCATGACCTCCCCTTAAATTTTATGTATATTAATATTTAGTCTTCAATAAAAGAAATACATATATATGTCATATATACATGTTTGTATGTAATAACTGTAGCAAATTTAGGAGTATGTAGAATTTTCTGTTAACAAGATATATATTTTCAGAATGTTGGTACTAATTTTCAAGCAAGTAAAGATCAACAGCACAATAATGAACTCTGCTTTTCCCAGAGGAAGCAAACTAAATAAGGCCGTTTATTTGATTACCTAAATTAATTAAGAACACAAATCTCTGCCAAGTTGAAATTAGCACATTGAGGGATTTATGTTCTCTCCTGAGTTACTTCAAATAGATCTGTGAAAAGAATACATGTTTAGCTGTGAAGGCATTACAATTTGTTAGGACAGTCATTTTGGACCTTATTTATGTCTTTTTATGGTACTCTGTATTCATTGTCTTGAACCCTTGAGCAGACTTATTAGGGGTTCGAGAATTTATGTCAGTAGTAAGTCTTTGACTTTTCTTTTCCCTAAATGTTATAGGCATACACATCTTAAAAATTCATCCCCACTGAACGTGGGGGTCAGTGAGGAGGCCTCGGTAATCTATGGGGCCTCTGGTAGTAGATCAGTATTTATTCCTAGTACATGAATGGACTTTGGGAGCCCATTCCACATAGAGGGATACTGTCTAAGCCTAGACGCACAGGACAGGGCCTAGGCTCTGCTCCAAATGATTTGACAGACTTTGAAGAGCACCCAGGGAAGGCCTCCCCCTCCCTGGGGAGCAAAAAGGGGATGGGATAGGAGGTTAATGGGGGCACCGGAGGAGCAGAAGGGAGAGGGAACTGGGATTGACATGTAAAACAAGCTTGTTTCTAATTTAAAAAAACTGTGACTCCAGTTTATCCTTCTAGTATTTTGAGTGTTTTATAATTTAAGAGAATTATTATTTCAGTATAACTATTGCTTTCTGAATATTGTTGATATTTCCATAGGGAAAGTGGACTCCAAAATCCAATTTATAATTTGGGGATTTTTTAATAATCAGTAGAGCCTATGAAAATTCTTAGTATTTTAGAGTACAAAGCCTGTCTGATTTCTTAGGATTTTCTACATATATTTACAGAAAATTTTGCACATATAAAACACGAATTGTACCTGAAAAAGGAAAGGCCACAACAAACCCCACATTATAATTGCTGCACTTCTCTCACTATGACATAGCTTTTAGCTCTCAACAGAAAACAGTTTCCACATTATCAGCAAACCACAAGATGGCACTACTGAACAATTAGTTTATTTCAGAAAGGCACCTTCTAGAGTCTCTAGATAGCTGGTCAAGAATAACAGTATCCTTCTTCAAAGCTAATGTCAGTGACTTCCAGTGAATTACAGTATGGCATGGAGAACAGTGACTTGATAGTAAAAAAACTTCACAGGTCTTACATGAAATGACCAAGGTCATAACATTAATTGTTATGTTGTAATACTCTTCCCCCTGATGTATGTGATGAAAGGGACATTTCGTTTATTTGCTCTTCTCCTGCAAGTGTGCAACCTCAAAATAATTACAAAAAACCATCAGAGAAACCAAAGCTGAGGTGCAGTGTAAAAACTGGTTGACCAGAAAATCACAAATAAACTGTAATGTAGTTTAAAGGAGTATCATGCCAATATTAGTTGACTTTTTTATTATTATACCATGGTCATGTAATATACTAACATTATAGAAAGCTTGAAAGGATTACATAGGAACTCTGTGCTAGATTTGAAACTATTCTCTGAGTTTGAAAATATTTTATTGTAAATGTTAAAAGAAAATTAGTGTACAAGGGGAAACTTTAAAATGTTACCTTAATGGCAGCATTTTTTTAATCATGTATTTTTGAATACATTAGACATCTATGGAAGCCTGTAATGGTTGTGTCTTAACCTCTTAAATGATTTCAAGACCCAAGGTCTAGTTTCCTTCAGGAATAATGAGTAAATTCTTAAACTTCACTTTAGTATATAATTGTCCTACAAAATAATTGTGTGCAATTTTGAAATGAGAGTCAATCACAGATCGAGAGGATATTAACAAACTGAAATTTTAAACCATGAGTACTAGTATTTAAGTGACATTGAATTGCCTCACTACTGTGTATTCACAAGAATGGTGCTGACTGGGTTCAAATTTTACAAAGTTTTAATGTTTACTATCAAAGAATATGCTATATGGTTTATATCTTTGCTAGTATGCCAAGTGCTATATATTGCACAGAATAGTAGTATGAACAGAACAGCAGGTTGGCCCATGAATAACTTCTTAGAAACAAAGAAAGTTGTAATGCATTTTGTATATCAAGAAATACAGGTATAACAAAATAAGGTCACAATCTGGAGTACAAGGTGAACTTGGAACTTGGTGGAATATTGTTTAACTTAGTATATAGTCCAAGAATAATTTTCTGCTAGAGAACTATCATATAAGGCATTCCACTTAGCTTACTCATAGAAACACTGGACTGGAATTTTTCTATTACCACAGGATGAAGTACTTTTTAGTTAGCAGCCACAAATAAGCTCGAATTTTAAAAAATCTATATGTTCACTTTAATATTGTTATAAATCTATGACTTGCATTTAGGCTAAGACTATATTTTTAGAAATCACTGTCATTCCAGTAAGAAAACAAATATTCCAGAACTTATTTCATAAGTATTTGGTTCCTATGACAAAAGACATATTAAGAAGTTTAGAGTCTGTTGAATTAATTAGGTATTACTCTCACAAGTGATCATTATGGAAGAAATTGTGTGTATGGAGAAATATTCAATAAGAATACATGTAGGTCAAAAAGTGTAGAATAAAATGTCTTCTTGTTATGTTTAATTGAAGATGAGCACTTTTCACGTGGATTCCTTGCTGGAACACAAAAGACTTTTAGTTATATTAAATAAATGATAATTTTCGATGATCAATTATGGCATAATATAAGTACAAACATTTAAACTACATAATAAAGTTTATTCGTTTTCAGTGAATTGCTTTGGATTTAGGTAAATAACATAGATATATTCACTATAAGCACATATACCTATTTATTAACATGCTATGACCTTGACTTTAATTAATTATAATATATTTTGCTTTATTAGTTTCTTAGTAGCTGGGTGAACAGCAAACATTTGAAATTTAACACTATCCTTTGTTTCAGGGACTACATGAGAAAACTGGTTCATTCACGGCTGTTAAAGTAATGAATGCCCGGAAGGTAATCAATACTGTGCCCTCTTTGTATTCTGCACACTTAGTACTCTGTGTACATGGCATAAACAACTCCAAAAGCATTGTTTTGAAGTCTTGATTTTATACATTAGTTCGAGTTAATCTGGAATGACTGTAGTCATATACTCACAGTTAATAATGTATTACACTTACTGGTTTGTTTTATTTCCACATTAATTCACTCACACCATAAATTCCAAATATTTGATATGATAAGCCAATTGGGAAAATACCTACCTCTCCCTCTTTTCATTTGGTTATCTGTTGCTGGCGACAGCAAATAAGATATTTCCTTTTGCATTGTGTTAATACTGCTCTGCTCTGTTATATTTTTCTCCAATAATTTCTTTTGAGAATTGAGGCCATTAGATCCCCAATGACAGTAGAAGGAAAGAAATTGTCGGAGATGCACATTTTTCATATATTTCCTGACAGATAAGCAAGAGAGACAATTTAATTGGCGCTGTTCCTGCTAACAGTCATAAAATTGTGTCATAATTCATAATTTATTGTCAAAGAACGAGCAAAGGACTGATTTCTGCCCTCTGTCTTTATTTGTGTAATTCACTTTCTCAAAATAATATTAACATGAACATAGCAGAAGTTAACAAATTTTTATTTTACTATATCCTAAAGGAAAAATACTTGAAAGAGTTTGTAGGGTTCTGGATCTGCTGTATCCTGCAGTGAAATGTTACTTTAAAACTAGTGAAGAAAGAATCAAGTAGTTTTGTTTTGCCAGTAAATGTCAAATGTTGCAAAGCAATGTGCGATTCAAAGGATTTGGCGGTTTGTGGATTTATAACCCATAGTTTAGTTTTGGAGCTCTAAAACCACATTAATCCTTGTTGAAACATTTAAAAATTAAGACCATAGATGCTTAATATTTACTGTCTGCATTTGTCAGAGAAAAATTTCCCATTAATGTTTCAATTACATACATTAACATGAATTTAGTGACCAGTTTACACATTCATAAGAAACTGAATTTTTAGATTAATACTATTATTGGGAAGCAAGAAAGGAATGATGCTTTATTAATCTACAATTTAATGCCAAAGTAACACAAACTACTTTGGCATAAATGATTGTAAAAATGTACTAATAATATTTCTAATATTATTTCTCTCTTTTTTTCCAGACTCCTTTGCCTGAAATAGGGAAGCGGGTGCGAGTGAATAAATATCAAAAGTCTGTTGGATGGAGATACAGCGTAAGTACTGAATGTCTTCATTAGCACCTCCATAGCTCCATAGTCTTTCCTTTGATTTCAGATTTCAGTTCATCATTATCGCTACATGGACTCCCTTTCAATGCTCCCGCTGGGAATGGTAACATGTATATCTTCTGCTATTCATATAGATTCACTCACCATAGTTGAATGCTATCATCTGTCAAAGAAGAGGGCCTGGAAGAAATTGTCCTTTGTGTAGTCAATCACTGGCTATAGGGGAAATATTGAGTATGTCTACAGAGTATAGAACCTTCTCGTTGGCTAGTAAAAGAGGAAGAGTTGACTGTAACAAGAAGAACTTTTTCCTCAACTAGACCCTAGCAATGTCCTTTATACATGTTGCACAGGAAGGACTATGAAACACTTTCTCCTTTCAGAATTTCTGAGATCTCCCTTATCCCAATAGTCACCGACTTTAGAATCAGTTTAGGCATACAGAAATATGGTTTTCAAAAGAATTTAGTTTTCTATCAAAATATTATATGACCATAAAACCAAAAGTATTATTTATATCAATATAAATCATTGATTAATTTTTCTGGTTTTGTTCTCCTGGGGTCAAATAATGTTTGGACATTTTCAGCCTTTATGTCATAATAAATATAGCATCGTGTACATTAAAAATAACCCTGTCTATTAACACAAACAAATACATTTAGAATCTTTCTAGGTATATGAAAAACTCATTGCCAAATACCTTCATGATTTATCTGTTACACAACAGTCTTCTTGTTTGTTTATAAAGTATGATAACCATAGAAACCTATTCAGAGGAAGCAGCTATGAGTGGCTTTGGTAGATCCAAAACACACCAAACAAAAGGAATAAACACTAGAATTATTTGATCAATTCTGTTTTCCTCAAAAGTCTATATTAATAAAAATGTTAAGGCCTCCAAGACCTTTCTGGTATTTTTTCCATATAAGAAGTGGATTTTGATTGTAGCATTGGTGAATTTATAAAGGGAATTCTGGCCTCCTTGAGCTGCCTTCTGACAAAAAGCAGGGTATTCAGGCCAGTCTGGGATCAGCTGGCACAGAGCCAGGAAACACTGGAGCATCATATTACTGGGAGATGTGTGAGAGTTTTAAATTACCCACTTGGCCTGATGGATATTATGTACTTGTGTGTTTCTTACAAGCTCAACTTCCCGTTAATTGAGAGTGGCAAACACACTAATGCTTTCCAAACATATCTGATCTTCATTTATTTGTTTTGGGAGAGTTTACATTTATGTGGGAAACCCACTCTTGGAAGTTTTATTTTTTTAAGTCATGTATTTTGAATTCTGTAATTATATTTTATTAAAGGAACATCGTTGCTAGCTAATAAGTTAGCATCTCTAAATCAGCTTGATTATTTTGGCTAAAAAGTGTGTTAGTTGCACATATGTAGATATTCTATAAAGACAGGAAAATCTTCTGTATTTTTTTAAGTAAGTGGAACCTTGTAAGAGTAAGTGGGCTTCTTACTATGGAAAATCAATGGCAAAAAAGAGAAATATTAGTAATATTCTGAATACTTGTTCTTTTTCTGGCTATCGTCAACTTAGCTTTTGAGAAAGTTGTACTTTGAAACTATGCTTTTCACTTCAATCAGTGATCTCACCTAACCAGATTAATTCAGTTATCAATAAATTAATAATTCTTTTAAAAAGTACTTCAACATCCCCTAAGCACAAGACCCATAGCTCCATTAAGTATCATGTTATTCTGTCACCAAAAGTTATACAAGTATTCATTGCTATGAATAGATGTGTTTATGTCTTGCTAAAAATTTTGAAAGAAAAATATGCAGCTGTTTAGATTAAAACAAATTCCACACATGCATATCTGTAGCTATTGTGTATATGAATCATATGTTACATGTATGTACTGTGTGTTTATCACTTCAGTATCTAAGTACTTTACCATCATGCACAACTCTGACAGAATGCATACTGCAACCTCTCAATGAGAATCTGAAAATAATCAGTGAGACTAGATTATTATTTGTTTTACAGACATGATATACTTACAAGATTAATATCAAATGAACCCATGCCTTTCAAATGTATTAAAGACTAATCAAAACATTTTGCTACTAGCTCTATAAATATGCAAGAAAAAAAATCTGACTGAAAATATATCCAATACCTAAACATGAGGGCTGTAAAATGTTTTTACAAACTATAAAATGCTTAGAAAATAACATAAAGGTAAATGCTTGTGATTTTTATTTGATGATGACTCTTTAGATATTAAACCAAAAGTACTAACAATAAAATGATAGTAAATTGAACTTTATCAATAGTAAAAAAAATGTATGCTTCAAAGAAAACATGTTGCTGGCATGTTTTAAGGCAACTCACAAAATGGGTAAAGATACTTTTAAACCCAATATCTAATAAAGAATTTGTGTCTAGAGTATTTTAAAATTACAGTTATACAATGAAAAGACAACCAAACATTTAAACATGCAAAGAACTTTTTTTATTTCAGTATTTTGTTACAAACACACACACATACACACACACACACACACACACACACACACACACACACACACGCCAATAAGAAATTGGTAAGAAAATCTGAATCTGAAACCACTTTTCACCAGGGTATTATGAATCAAAACCACATGATACTATCATTTCACTCTCAAAGAACAGATATAACAACTATTGGTGAGTGTGGAGCAATCAGAACTTACTTTATATGTTATGTTGGTCAGGCAAAGTGATACAGTTGATGTTGAATATGAGTTTGGCTTTTCATCATTATTAAATATACTAGAATATCAGAATGAAATGAAAATATATACATTAAAATTTTCAAATGAATGCTCATAGAAATATTATTCACAGTACCCAGAAGGTAGAAGTAACCAATGTTCCCATCATTTGATTGTAAACCAAAAAAATTGAAATACTGATGTTTTATGAATGGACATTTCATGTGTAAACCTCAGAAATAACTACTCTGAATAGACTACATATTATAAAATTTCACTTATGTACTTTGGATAGAATGTAAAACAGCGGTTTCTCTGAACTAAGATGAGTGTGTTAGAATTGGGGGTAGGCCACGAATTAAAGTTTATAGAGTATCATTTTAGAGGAAAAATGTTCTGTGATTGTGGTGACATTAATATTTATCTAAGTTACTAAAAGTTGGTGTTACATTTTAAGTAACTGAATTCTACAATATGTAGAGTACTTTCTCAAGGTGTGGTGAGTGCTGCTGTTCCAGGGTCATATTTTAAGAACTTCTGAATTAAGAGAAATTTCTTTTTGCTCCTAAATTGTAATTTTATCAGAGATTTCCAATCATTGTTTATTCTTGAGATTTTATTCTGAAATACTATAGACTATACTGCTATTATAAGATTTTCCTTTATAAATATATTACACTGTTTTACATAGCTGAAAGCTTTGTTGTCTGCTTTTACTGCTTAGGATGAAGAGGAGGATCTCAGGACTGAACTCAATCTGCTGAGGAAGTATTCTTTCCACAAAAACATTGTGTCCTTCTATGGTGCATTTTTCAAGCTGAGTCCTCCTGGCCATAGGCACCAACTTTGGGTATGTTTTTCTTTGCCCTGATCTTTTTCCATAAGAAAAGTCAAACACAGTGAAGGAGCTGAGATGCGATGTTTGCTTTCCTACTAGAAAACTTAGACTCTCAACTGTTCAAGATAGTATGGCAAAATATATTCTGGTTCCTTGAGACATCATGATAAGCAACTGAATGGATAAGCTAAATGCCTGGCTAGAAACTTTTCAGTGGGCTAAAGGAGGATACAGTGAACACTGTTAATTTAAAATTCAAATAGTAAATTGTAGCTCTGATGTTTTTATTTTTGCTGGTATCCAGGTGGCTTTATAGACTAGAGATAATAAACAGATGAGGAAAATTTTGAATTAGTACTTGACATGAACAGATAGCTCCATATTAGGTATTTTTGACATGTGTACACTTTTGCATAAATATAGCCAAGTGGTTGGTTGATTTGTCATCATGGCTGGACTATTATAAATTCCAGATCAAAAAATACAAATATCAGTAACCAACTGGTACTTGGCATAACTAATCTAGCTAATAGACATTTTGTAATGCTTTACTATCTTAGATACTGAGTTTTAGTCAAAGATATCTTTAAAAACAGAGCATTTGGGACTTAAACTGGGATAATGGCTTTAAAAAAAACAGCAACAGACAGTTTTCAGGATCCACTAGTATAAATAAAAAGTCCTGCTACAATCTACATAATGGATTCGGGGAATTAGAACAACTGATACCGGAGAATTCTTACAACATATTACAATGAAATTCAAATTTAGCATGAATCAGGATCTTCTGGAGAACTTTCTACAGCACAGAATTCTCACCCACCCATCTTCACAGACTTTTAAATTGAGTAGGTCTGGAATTGTGTGAACTTTGTACTTTCTAGTAAATCCATAGATGACAGTGATGCTTCTAGTTTAATAACAGCATGCTTAGGACCATCAGATTTAGAGATGTTCAAAGTAACCCTATCTTTCTTGAATGTCCAGGTAACTTGGATTTTCTGTTCTCTGACAATCATAGTTGAGATTTTATTAAATATTGTTCCACATTTCTGTGTTTACTGTATTTAGTATTTCCATGTATGCCATATTTTCATAAAATATTACAAAATTTAGCTTTCTTACAGCATATTAGAAGCATTGACTATCGTTATCAGATATAATAGTACTCATTCAGTCTTTCTAGCCCATTAAGAAAATGAAAACAAATCTAATGTTAACAGTGATCTATAAATTCTTTTAATACCCTCCATATCTCAAATATTCTTTCTTTTCTTTTCCACTCCAGTCAACAGTTAGGCTTCTCCTCCTCACAAACTTCTTTTCATGATCAAGGGTATGTTTTTTAATATAAACTTAGACTATCTTCCTTCTAAGTGTCTCAAACCACAACCTACGAAGCCTATATGTCATTGATTAGTTCACATTCCACCTGCTAATGAAACATGCGAATGTGCTTCCTGGTTTACCTACCTTCACAAATGTCATTCTGCTGTTTTAAGTTTTAAAGTGGTTCATGCTTTTATGGCTCCTCTGCAGATGGTGATGGAGTTATGTGCGGCAGGCTCAGTCACTGATGTAGTGAGGATGACAAGAAATCAGAGTTTAAAAGAAGACTGGATTGCTTATATCTGTCGAGAAGTTCTTCAGGTGAGTGGTCACATAATTCCTGCTCCTGATCTTCAAAGAACCTCACTCTAACACACACACACACACACACACACACACACACACACACACACACAAATATTTATACTGTATACCTGACTAAGAATTTTAGGCATAACCTGTAGATAAGAAATCCCCAAAGACGCTAAGCTCAAATCATAGCCGTGAGATTCATGCTACTATGTTCATCGGGTCGTGGGACTGATATTAATAAAATGAAGAGTATCCTCACCACTTTGGGTATGCCGTCCTTCTCATTTTGTTTGATTTACTTATGATAACAATGCAAATGTTTTAAGAGTTCAAATCGTATACCAGGTTTGGATTTCACAGTTCATCACATATTAGTTGTGTGACCTTTAATCAATTTCTTGATTTCCCCAGGTTTCATTTTCCTTACCAATGATATAGGAGGATAGCATATTCCACAAAGGGATTCTGGGATAACTTAGCAATGACTCCATCTAAACATTTAGCGAAATGTCTGGCACAGAATAAAAGCTCAATAAATGTCTTATTAATGCCCAACTAGTGTCTGGCATGGTCTCACTGAAGTGTA
Source organism: Mesocricetus auratus (assembly GCF_017639785.1). Classification (NCBI taxonomy): domain Eukaryota; kingdom Metazoa; phylum Chordata; class Mammalia; order Rodentia; family Cricetidae; genus Mesocricetus; species Mesocricetus auratus. The sequence goes on from NW_024429188.1 coordinate 75,670,837, forward strand.
ATATTGCATACCATGTTATGATTTAGCCAGGTCATGGGGTTCTTTCAATGGTGAATGGGCTGGGGCCAACATGGTAAGCCAACACAAATTGTACACAATTTAAAATGAATTTCCATATTCCCTCAAATCCTAGGCCTACAGACATCACCAGAAAATATTTTGACTAACCAAATATTTGGATAAGAAATAGAACAAAACAGTTAATAGTTAAGATGGCCATGTCTTTACTGTCATGGCTAGTCAGAAATATAGAGGCTATAAAAGAGGATAAAGTTTCCCAATCTATATAAATATTACTTTTTGGTGTTCTTTTTGTTTCATGAGTATTCTGATTTATTTTCCTTTCCTTATAGCCAAAAGTAGTATTTCTGGGAACTGGTTGTAGTCATTCCAGTCTAAAGAAAGAATTTTGTTTGAAAAGCCAAATGTGGACCATTTTTCTCAACAAAAGCTTTTTTCCAAAAAGCACTTAAAAGCACTACTAGAAAACTGAAAAAAGTGTATCTATATACTTACTTGACTTTTAAAATGTGTATGTATGTACAGGGCTTAGCTCACCTTCATGCACACCGCGTCATTCACCGGGACATCAAAGGCCAAAATGTGCTGCTGACTCATAATGCTGAAGTAAAATTAGGTAAGTTCATTCTTGCAAGGGTTAGCTGAGGTAGAAAGTGAAGAAAACTGCCTTTCATCGTATCATGTCATGTCATATTTTATCTGGATTTACTTGAAACTGTTTGGCAGGGAGTTGGCATAAAAGAAAAAGGAAATGCCTAATAATTTATTTGAAACTTTAGATAAACAATCTTTAAATACAATAGGAACTGTACTTTTTGGTCATGTATAGCTGTAAACTGTGTTAGAAATAGCTGTCACATTTAATTCAGTGGTTGAATCATGGTAGCTATTAAACAGTTAAAAATATTCTCGTCCATAATAGAGCCATATTCTGAAGACTATGAAATAGCTTTCAATTGCTTTAACATAAACTGTTTACTTGCATCTATTCCTCAAATCATACTGAAGAGAAGAGATGTTGCAGTAATAATTAAATCAAATTCTAAATTTCCCCTTTTCTTGCTAAGTAAGCAGAACCAGAGTAGGGATTTTGTCATTAAGAATAGAGAGATGCTCTCTCAGCCTGGACTCTTGAGGGAGGGCCTGGACCCTTCCCTGAACGAAATGACAGACTCTGGATATCCCCTATGTGGAAGGGAGTGGGGATAGGGTGGGAGGCTGGGGGGGACCATGGGGGGTGCGGTAGGAGGGGAGGGAGAGGGAGCTGGGATTCACATGTGAAGCAAGCTCTTTTCTAAAAAACTGTAATAAAAATAATGAAAAAAGAATATTTTATTGAGTATTTGCAGGACAGATGAGATAGTAACAGTAATTCTCGAAATAACAGTAGTATTGAGGAAACATATCACGTCTTATATCCATAAACTACAAAACTAGCAACATAAGCCACACTGGCTGAAATACATAAAATGCATATAGATGTCACATTCAAATACAAAAGATTGTATGTTCACAAGCTTGAGTCAAGTTGCTGGTAATACCCAACATTAACATGAAACAAAAATTGCAAATATGAAGTGTCTTTAAATATCTGTTTCAAAGTACATTCACTAATGTAGATGTACTTAATTCATGAGGCAAAACGTTGTAGTGTTAGCTTAATCATGCTTATTTGACACATAATTCTAACACATTTTGACTTCAGTTTTCAGATAAGAGTATATTTTAAGCAATATACATGAACATAAAGATAGCCACAGGAAGTGACAGCAGGAGAGACTGTAAAGTGATAATAATCTCCATAATCTGTTCCTTGTGTCATTAACAAAAATACAAATTATTCTATTGTTGAGTTTTGTTTTGATTTTGTTCTACTTGTTGTTGTTACTGTTGTTTTGAAACAGAGTCTTTCTGTGTAGCTCTGGCTGTCCTGGAACTCACTCAGCCCACTAGGTTAGCCTTGAACTCTAAGATCCTCCTGCCTCTGTCTCCTGAGTGCACCACCATAGCCAGCTTCATTGTTGACTTTTCAGTTCCATGTTTTATCATAATTTTTCTTTGTCTTTTTAAACTTGTATTTACCATTATTTCTTCTAGATTTTACCCACTTGCTTTCCCTGCATATATGGATATATCAGTTTATGGCCTTCATAGGTATTTATTGATTTTTAAAGTTGGCTATTAGAGAGAGTGGGAATGTTGAGCTATTATGTAAAAAATACTTTTTAAAGTGTACATAATCACACCAGTGATCTTCAAAAATATTTGGAATAATCCCTCTTGTTAGGTACTCTCTGAAAACTGCCTTAAACTATTAATTTTATTTCATTTTTTCTTTGATTCCACTAAATTATTCAAGCTGCTTTTCAGTTATTTTGTTCACCATATTCCAGATTCCCAGAAACCATTATAAATTTGAAAATCTACTTCATATTTCATCCCTGTCTTATTGTTTTTGGAATTAATAACCCCAGTCCACTTCAGCCCTTTTCTGTCTGTTTCTCAGGATACCATACTAAATATTTTCTTACAACATACCCCACAGATGAATGAGAAACTAAACTTTATAGCACAAAAATGAGATGTAGTTAGCCCAGATAATATTTGTACCTGACTCAGAAGATTGTATACTTATTAAACTTCTCTCAGGAAGCTCGTTTTTCCTTATCAGTGGGATTGGAGTTTCTGATCTCATGCATGAGACTTCCTAACTAACTGTTAACAGGATTTACATTATGAAGATGTGGCTCATAGTGCTATTCATCCTCCAACTTGGTGGCAGATCCAAGCTCTACATATGCCATATGCCACATTTTAGCAATCAGTGGAACTTTATTTTTTAATATTCATGATAAACATTTACCCAAACCTACATTAAATTTGTAACAGCAGTGTTGGGTCTTGTTCCAACATAAATAGCAGCTAAAGCTCATTTCCCAGTATTCCTGGAGAAGACTTCATGGTAAAGTTTTCTGGGCCAGAAAGAAAATTTGTTATCCATTGTGGCTTTTGTATTGTCTTTCCAAGTTAAAGCAATAACTTATTGAGATTCGTGTTCCTTATTAATGATTTTGACATATGTAGTGGATTTTGGAGTGAGTGCCCAAGTGAGCAGAACAAATGGAAGGAGAAACAGCTTCATTGGTACACCATACTGGATGGCCCCTGAGGTGATTCACTGTGATGAGGACCCAAGGCGCTCCTATGATTACAGAGTGAGTAAGATAGTTCACACAGTGAGGACTGAAATCTGGAAAAAAATGGCTATATTTATCTTATCTTATTTTTTTAAGATTTATTTTGTTCATGCGTATGTAAGGTGTCTGTGTGAGTGAGTATACACACGCATTTGTGTGCAGGTGTCCATGGAGGACAGAAACAGCATGAGATTTTCTGTAGGTGGAGTTACAATTAGTTGTCAGCCAGGTGACCATGAGTGCTGGTATCTGACTCCAGGTGCTCGTGATTAAGCAGTAAAATGAAATGCTCTTACCTATTGAACCATGTCTCTAGCCCTAACTACGTCTATTTTAACGATAAAAGAAGAGAGATGTTCCTTTGAAGTACCCTCCAATCAGAAATAGTAGACTCTATTTCTATATGTGGTTTCATAGCATGCATAAGAGTAATATTTTCTAATAATGAAGACAAAGTAGAACATTGGCACTTTTTCAGATTCAGGAGGGGATATCTAGCTCAAGTTGTTGGCAACTTCTTTATAAAAATATATTAGATGGCTTCACTTGGAAATTTGACTTCCAAGAACAGAGGAATTTCTAAACTCAATGAAATGAAGCCAGTACTGGGGCCTCGAGACTGTAATCCCAACTATTTGGGCAGCTAAGGAAGGAGTAGGAGTATTAGGCCTGCTTGAACTTCAAAATGAGTGTAAAGTCCACTCTGTATCAAAATGAAGAGTGACAGGGTTGATGATACCAGCTAGCAGGTCTTACATTCAAAAGGCCCTAAGCTTAATCACCAGTTCCACACATAAAGAATAAATATAAGGCAAATAATTAATCCTTATAAGTTCAAAAATAAAAATAATTTAATTACTAGAAGTACTGGAGAAAAATCTTTGGCATTTGGCTCAACTCCAAAACCACAGAAAATCAGTGGAATAGACAAATTAACAATTTGTGGTATATAGTAACATTTCTACTGAAATTTCAATTAGCAGTGCACATATATACATATATGTATACAAACATATATTCTAAAAAGTCAACATGGAAAGGAACAAAACTCCACATTTGCTAAAAACTAGAGAAACCTCACTCAATTGCCACATCACACGCCTTCCAAACAATTCACTGTGTTCTCTCCTTAAGAACTTAGGACTCAATACTTGAAATTGATCAATTTATAGTTCATTTCTTTGCCATTTCTTGCAGTACTCTTTGCTTGTTATATAAAGAAATTACTTACTGAGAGCCTATTGCATTTTCACAGTACATTGGAAGCTATGAGGATGATGGAAACAAAGTTCTTTCACTCACTTACAGTATCCCAAGTATGGTATCTGTTCTCATGCACCTCCATGCTGTGTGTGTGTGTAGAGGAGTTCAAAGAAAAACTTGTAAAAGTCAATTCTCTCCTTTCGTCATGTGGATCCTAATGATTAAATTTGTCAGCGGGCTTGCAGCAAATGTTTTTATCCACTGAACCATCTCAGCCCCATTTTCATATTTTGAAAAACCAAGTATAGCTGATAATGATGAAGATAATTTATAAGAGCTTTATAATGATTCAGGTTCAATTGATTATATTCCAGGAGCTATTTAAATATGTATACAATAATTTATGTAAAGTATATCAGCGAATATAGTATGTATGTAGCATAATTTGTATATTAACGTTTAACCCATAAACTATTAAATGTATCTATGTTTATTAAATATGTTATATGTACATATACTCATATATATATTTACATGTACATATACATGCATAACAATCTTATGAACTCAGTACTATTAAAAATCATTCTACATTAAATGAAATTGAGATACATAGAATTAAATCACTTGCTCAAAATTACATATCAAAATCTTCATATTAAGATTTCTTAAGAAAAATGTTACTTTTATATTTAAAATGCAGTAATAATAGAAATGTACCCAAGATGAACTTTCCTTTCACTGAATATCATTTCTTATGAACCTGTGGCACAGTGAGGTGCTGACTGGTTACAAATTCAAAACTTTTCTGTAACTCCAGTCTCTAAAGAAGCTTTATTCTAGAAAACCCATGATCTCTAAAGAAGCTTTATTCTAGAAAACCCATGAATTGGCTCTAACGTGGATAGCCCATCCCTGCACAAATGGTTTTGAGATTGTTGGTACTAATTTTCCATTTTAACAGTAGGTTTCTTGCTATCATTTTTAGAGTGATGTGTGGTCCGTGGGAATCACTGCTATTGAAATGGCTGAAGGGGCTCCTCGTAAGTACAAATGTTTGATATAGTTGATCTATTTCAAAGATTGCTATAGTACACTGTACAATCTGTCTCTCTTAAAAAATGATGCTAACACTTGGAACAGTCAGCTTTTCTTTGACTACACATGTGACATATCATGTACCAAACCATAAATGGTCATGTTTTCAATGATGACCAAATGCTTTTGCTTAAAAAAATCACCATATGTAAATATATGATATATATCTTATTATTTTATGTTTCTTATACCTTATCCTTTGATATCTACTTCTCTGTCCATCTCTTCAAATTCAGAATGTGATAGTTGGCATTAATCTTATTTTAAGTAACAGAACATAAAGGGAATGAAGAATGAACTCATCGGAGGGCAGAAGAATTTTGCACAGAAATCACAAAAGGGCCAGGAGATTCTGAACTCACAAGGAGATAGGCCATATGCCTATATAATTACTGAAAATTGCTTTAATCATAGGCAACTCTAGATAGCCTCCCTATCAACAATTTCTCTTTCACCACTATCCTTTATTGCCTGGAGTATTTACTCTGCATGGAAACGATACTCGTCAATTTAACTGCAGCAATCTTTTAGGTTATGATAATTGTCATCTCAGAGGGGATAGTTTTCCAAAACCACAATTATCAGATGATGTCTTCCAAGATTTAGGTAAGAAAATTATCATCCTTTGATCTTTTGTATGTCAGGCTCTCCCACAGAAACAGAAAAAGAAGAGGAGAATCTTAGCAGGGAGAGGGTGCTTTAACAATATAAGCTTTTGGTTATCAGGGCCTCTTTTAGGTTGTATTGGGGACTTAAGCAATTTGGGACTTTTATACCGAGGCTGGACGATTTATAGTAGCATTCAAACACCATAGCACCATAGGCCACAAGCTGAAGAGATGTGCTTCTTAGCCTCTACCTTTTTTTGTGACCATGTAAATCGTCTGCTTGATGGAAAGCAGACTATGGACCAAATTCCTCCTTTATGCCAGGCCAGTGTACTTTCATCTGGACCATATATTTCCTGATTTTTGCATTCTCCTAGATACTGTGTAAGGTATTTTAATATTTTTGACCATTTTTTTAGTAGCCCATTTTTAATTGATTTGTTAGACCTGGTAATAGAGACACTGACAATGTTTTTCTAGTAAAACAAATTTTACTATTAGTACTTATGCATTTATTTATATCTGTTCATTTCTTAGCATCTATTTAACAGGATATGTGAATGAACACTGAGACAATGGAATGAGCAGTAGTCTCTGCAGTTACCCTTTTTACTTTCTTTCTAAATTCATCTGTTTCCCTTAACAGCTCTGTGTAACCTTCAGCCCCTGGAAGCCCTTTTCGTTATTCTACGGGAATCTGCTCCCACAGTCAAATCCAGTGGATGGTAAACATGAATTTCTTAAATATATTGATTTAGTATTTTATAACAAAGTTTTCATTCATTTGGTCATTCTTGTTTCAACATTTTTGTTGGACAGCATTTCCTGTATTCCAGTATCTTGACTTGGAGGTCTAAATTACTGACATACAGTCAGTAATTCTGATAAAGAGTCCTATCGGTTGGCCCATTAAATTAAATATCCATAGACTTGAAGAACTCCCTCTGTAGTGCTGCAAACCAGGCAACCATGAGAATTCTGTTCTATGAAGCTGTTTAATTCAGTTAAACTCTTGTTTATGATTAGTAAGAGGTGCAAATGTTGTTTCATTGTTGGCATTTTTCTGAACTTAACTCTTTATACAGATGTAAGCTTTTGGACTGTGTCTCTTTTCATGTGCTATTTTACAAGATTAGTTGTCCTGGTTATCAATACCTTCTTTCTGGATTATAGTGAAGCCTCTGTGGCTATAATTGTTTATAGTAATTAAAACATTCCAACTCCAGAGACTGACTGTCACAGCATATGACCAGTCAACACTCACTGACAACACAGGCGACATTAATCTTTTAATCGACATCTTATTACATGAGCTTTACCATGTATATGCTGCCAAATGCATTGAAATTTCTATTGTTGAGTAGTAAAGTCTGTTGACTTCTATTTCTGAAGGTTAAATGACCTCACTGTATAATGTTTATCCTTAAGACGTGGGATATTTGCTCATCGAAAGACAACTCTAAATCTAACATGTTTTTCAGAATATTTGACCTCAAAAGTAGCACAGGAGTAGGATAGGAACAGTGCAGCAGGTGACAATGTCTTTCTTCTGTATGCTTTATTTATTTCAGGTCCCGTAAGTTCCACAATTTCATGGAAAAGTGCATGATAAAAAATTTCTTGTTTCGTCCTACATCTGGAAATATGCTTCATCACCCATTTGTTCAGAATATTAAAAATGAACAGCACGTTGTGGAGTCATTGACAAAACATCTTACTGGAATCATTAAAAAGAGACAGAAGACAGGTAAAGACAACAAAGCTTTATATAATTCAGATAAGAGAGGCTCTTACATTTATTTGCTGTTTTTAGTTAGTTTCATATTTGTTTAAGAATTTAGTTGATGGGGTCTGGAGAGGTGGTTCAGCCGGGAAGAGGTTCTGAGTTCAGTTCCCAGTATCCTTGACAGATGGCTCATAACCAACTTCCATTCCTTCTCAAGTAGATCTGACACATCTGCCCTCTGTAATGTCTTCTGTAATAACACACACATACAATTACACACTTTTACACGCACATAAACACACACACTTAAAAACTTACTCTGAAAGTTAAAAACCCAAAAGCCTTTAGGCATTTAGTGTTTTCAATGATGTATGTATATTCATGTGATTACCTCATTTGTGATCATTTATCTATGAGGTTATTCACTTTTTTCTATTATACCTATCAAGTATTCACATTTGTAAGATGTAAGCCTCAGATTCAAATAGAATTATGTATCATGGCTGTATTATTTTAAGTAAACTTCTAACTAAAGAAATTTAATCAAGTCTTTAGAAATAAATGTGTTCATAATTGCACATTTAATGACTTAGTTTTGAAATAATTTGTATATATCATGTGAAGTTAATTCTCTGTGTTAATCACAAATTCTGAGATGTAATTAAAGAAGCTAATTTCTGTACACAAAGTGAAGCTTTCACTTACTGATGCTGAAGTGACAAGATGATTTTACTTAATGTAGGGGAAAATACTCAGGAAGCTCCAATTTCATATATTCTAAAACGTTCTGCATTTCAGGGAGTATAAACAGAGTCCAGAGTAACTATAGAGTGAAGAACAGGGAACTTGAAAAGGATAGAAAGTATGCTAAGATCTAATAAACTGTAGGAGTGACTGCAGTGTTGCTTGTACCATTTAGAATATTATGTGTGCTGTTTCCCAATGAGGAGCTACAGGGTTCTTTATGCTCCTCCAATAATGAAGCTATTGGGACCAGCATCATACAGGCCATCCATTCTCAAATTGCTACAGGAACATCAGCCATAATTTGCTAAAATCTAAAGTTATAAGATTTCAAAAATATGTTACATACAGGGAAGTCCCATTTGTTTGGACATTGCTCCACAAATGTAATTATAGCTGTCCTAAGCAATTTAGGACAGGGATTTGAAAGAAAACTCTTCCATTTGTAAGATTCCACATTTCAATAGAAACAGAACAGCTGATAGCAAAGAAGCTGAATAAGCAAAGGCAGACTACTTAGAGCACTGCACGAAGAACTCCCTCAGTCAAGGAGGTTACCTAAGTGAAAAGCACTTCAACTGCTTCAGGGACAGTCAAGGTGATTATGTCCCTGCAGGCTTGGGATGCTGTACATAATTAAGCCTCTTCTGGAGCAGACTCAGGAGCATCAATTACTATATGGGATAGGCAAGTGTTCATGGTTTTACTGGTCAAACCCACACCATAAAGTTGTTCTTGTCCCTCCCCACCCCTTTATTCCATTATGCCTTTTATCTCTTTAGAACTGCAACAATCTGATGGTTAAATTATTCTTTCTTATGTCCAGAGAAACTAATCTGCCTGAACTATCTCTACTGGTTTCAAAAGTATACCTTGAGAGTTGACACCACTAGCAAAGTATGTTTGAAGAGCTAGCTCAATTTTTAACTGTCTCACCTAGACAAATGCCCTGTACATCCTGTGCCTTAGAAGCTGCTAAGTGACTAAGGAGAATCACACTCTATTTATGTATTATTTCCATTTTCTTTTTCATAAGGCATACCTCTGGTCTTCGAAGGAGAAGATGCTATTAAGCAACAGTACGCCATGAAGAGATTCAGGTGTGTTGGGAAAACTGAATATATAACTAGATAGCACCAGGTTACCTAAGACAACAATCCATTCTGATATAAAACAAACAAACAAAAAACCCAGCGTACTTCTGTTTCTATGAGATATTGTGTGAAAATACTGAGAATTTTTGTTAGTATTCCAAAATGACTTTATACATATCAACAGAATGATCGAGTAGAATACAAGCCCACATTAAGGATTTAATTCATTAGCATTGCACATATTACCTACAGACTATATCAGATATTGCAAGAATTACTCCATAATTATTTGTTATCTTTGAGGGCTGTATCTTTTAAAAATTAAGGCAATTCTCATGTATAATCTAGTTCCACTGAAAACTCTCATTATATGGCAATCATCTGTGTGTTTATTTTAGAGGACCTTCTTGCACTCAGGAACTTCTGAGACTGCCAGCCAGCAGCAGATGCAGACCTCTTAGAGTCCAACATGGAGAATTCCCTCAGCCAAGGTGGTTACCTGATCAAGAAGAGCCAGGACTCCAAGCACTTCAGGAACTGCAGGGGGAAGCCATAGGGCTCATGCCTCTCCATGCTCAGGACAACACACCTGGGCCTGTACAGGAGCAGGCTCAGACACCACAGAGCGTACATGGGGCAGCTCAGGTGTTCATGCCGCTACAGGCTCCAGTTAAAGCTAAGGAATCTACACCTCTGTTCAAGCAGATTCAGGCACCTCCCCAACTAAAGAGAGCATCCCGGATGCAGGTGCCCATGCAACTCCCTACTCAGGATAAAGAACCTAGTCTTCCAGAGGCACAGGCCCCCATACCCAAAGAACAGCAGGCCCAGTCTGAGGCATTAGAAACAGGGCAGCCTGAAGATCTGGATCAGGTGCCTGAAGAATTTCAGGGGCAAGATAGGGCAGCTGAACAGCAAAGGCAGGGCCAGGCTGCTGAACAACAGCAGAGGCAGGATCAAGTTCCTGAGCAGCATCCAGAGCAAGATAGGGCACCTGAGCAGCCAGAGGTGCAGGAACAGGCCGTGGAGCCTCCGCAAGCTGAGGTTGAGGATAAGGAACCTGAGGTCCTACAAGTACATGCCCAGGTGTTCCTGCCTTTATTGTCACAGAACCATCATGTGCTCCTGCCTCTTCACTTGGACACACAGGTGCTAATTCCAGTAGGGGAACAAAGTGAAGACTCATCTCAAGCGCAGGGCTGGGCTCCAGAGGCCTCCCAGGCAATCGGTGCAGTTCAAGCACTGATAGAGGGATTATCAAGGGACTTGCTTCAAGCACCAAATGCATATATCTCAAAACCACTTGGTCCGCTGCAAATCCTGCTGGAAAATTTGTCATCAAATGTGTTTTACACTCAACCAGAACAGACACGGAAGAAAAAGTCAAAAGTTTCTAGTCTAAAGCAAGCACTGGTGAAAAGACTGTCACCCAAGAGGTTCAGGGCAAAGTCCTTATGGAGAATTGAGGAGTTTGAATTTTCAGACTCAGAAACCAGCAGGAGACGGCGCCAGCGAAGATGGGAGGAAATCTTTAATCAGCATGAAGAGGAATTGAGACAAATTGGAAATGTAAGAGATGTTGATATTTTTCCTGAGTCAAACAAGAAAGTGTGCTACTTAATGCTTACATGTGAAGCACAATGAAATGAATAGCCCAGGCTCTACCAAACATTTACTAATTTGTACTTCAAATGAGTCATTCTGAAATATCCAGATAATTGTGATCAAAAGGAGAAATTGCTTTAATAATACAAGTAATGGTTTAATATATCTCTGTAGGGGTTGTACCTTAATTATTAGGGGCTAGTTTTGCTTTTACCAATTACTCCCTTAACCAGTAAAGGGATAGCATACAAACACTTAAAATAATTATTTTGACTCTTGAAACGTTCCTAATTTAAAAGTCTAAAGTTGCTTCCAATTTATTCCTCTAAAATGTAACTTTCTGGGCTCAGAGAGAGATGGCTCAGCAGATGAGATAATTTACTGCTCCTGCAGTAGACAGAAGTTTAGTTCCCAGAACCCTACATGGCACCGCATAACTGCCTGTAACCTTCTGTCTTGCATGGGCTTCTGCACTCATGAGGTGCAGATGAGTTAGAGCAAGCACATAATGCATAAATAAAATAAATAATTTTAATCTTAATTGGAAGTTGCTTATTTGTTATATCTTGCCATAGAATGCTGACCTGTGATGCTGTGTGAATTGCATTTATTTGTACCTTGGGACATTTCAGTTGAGATTAAAATAAGAACAAAAAACCTGGGCTAGAGAGATAGTTCAGAATTCTCAGGTTCAGTTCCCAGTATCACATGACATCTAACAATGATCGATGACTCCAGTGCCAGGGATCTGATCCCTTCTTCTGGTCTCCACAAACACTGCACACAGGGTGCCAAAAGTACATATACAGTAAAAATAAATAAATGTTTTCAAAAGTGAGAACAGAACTCATTTTCAAAGCGCTTTTTGTATATAGTTGTCATAATTACTATTTGTCTTTTTAATAGTCCCATGTTTTTATGTAATTATTCAATGACATGCCTGCACAGACCAGGAAACAAGTGGAACTTAACTTCTCTTTGAGGATCAGACAATAAAATTTCACTATTTTCAAACTCTCATAGAGGAGGATAAAATTTGATAGGCCTTGTTGAATTTTATCTGGAAATACTAATCTGATAATGAATAGTTATAGGTCTGATAAACAAATTATTAAAGTCAGGAAGATTAGAATAGTTTTTTCTAATAATTTTATTATTTATTTATATCAAAGTAATTATTAAATGATGATTAAACAGTTAACCAGATCCACTTAAATAATAACTGATGCAATAATTACAAGTGAACCTTGCCTGAGTATCTACATAAGTAATTATTTAGGTGAGTGCACATTAAATCAATTAAACAATTGATAATTCCCTGGCTCATTTACATGAGAAAAGAATTTAAAACGCAAAAAGTGAAAGAATGACCCAAAAGGAGAAATGGATGTCATCACTCTCAGAATATAGTGACAGAAATCATATGCAGGAGGGGAGAGGTGAGTCTAAAATGGAGATGTGTGGCAGGAATTAAAGGCATTTAATATGCTAATGACTATTCTCAGTGAACTCTCTTAGCCAATTAGATTTGCATTCACGAACAAGACTTGTATTTATCCTGGAAATATGCCTAACATTAGCAGCAGAAAACATACTTTCCTTGTTTTGGAGCTATATATATACGCATATCCAAATATCCTTATATACATGAAGCTATTTCAAAATGTAAAGTCAGTGAACAATTGTTACCATCATATGAGACTATGTTCTTACATAGGCATTCATATCTTTGTATGTCTTCCTTAAAAGTAACTTAAAGGAAATAAAATTCTTCATACTGGAGACAAAGCTATCCTTCTTTTGAAAGATATGAAATTTAATTAGAATTTAGAAACATGTCTGAGTGCCTCACCATACTAGTGAGAAAAAGTGCATAGATTTTCCTTATGATTGGAAGAGATAATGGTGGTTGATTCATTTGATTGAAAAACTTCTTAACTCTGAGAGCTTAATTTAGGAGGAATATTTGCACCTCTGTATCACAGATCTTCCTCTACTCAGGACCAAATGTTGGAGTTATAACAGCTCACCAAATGTGAAAGTTAAGTTGTGATTATGTGCTAATCAAGCATTAAATCAGATTCTTAATTTGAATCCCATAGATAAGCTTCAGAAACTTAATAGTTCGCCTGAAAATCTATGCAAATATGTGTGTCTATATGCAATTTTCTGTGCCCAATTGGTACCTTCTCTCAGCTTAAAAAGGGGTCATTAACAAAAAACTGTTAGAAGCTACTCATTTAAATAATTTTTAAATATTTGAAAATTATTCATTATGGTTACAAATTAAGATAATTCTGTTGTTCCTATCACTTTCACTCTCATGGTCATTTAAATATTTCTGTGGTTTTTGTTTAAAAGGATAAAGAAGATGACTCATCAGACAATGATGAAGTGTTTCATTCAATACAGGCTGAAGTCCAAATAGAACCATACGTTCCAAATCCTACAGGAAATGAGGTAAATTTCTCAATATGAGTTGTTATGACATTAATAAGTACCTAGAAAAGTGCCTCTTAAACTTAAGGGTCTCAGGATCCCTTTATAATCTTAAATATTGAGACTTCTGTAAAGCTTTTTCATTATGTCATTCGCTCTCTAACTTATTGAAAATTAAAACCAAAAAGGTACAAATACATTTAACATGATGAATAAATACAAATGAAAAGTATTTATCTTGCCCAAAATATTATTATAGGGATGTCATTGTCTCATATTTTCAGATCCTTTTAATCTGTCTTGCTTAATAGAAAACAGCTGGATTCATATCTGCCTCATAAGTCAATCTGTGGCCATATGGTGTTTCGCTACAAATATATGTGTAAGAGCTGGCTTGTTACTTATGCATGGCTAGAAAGGGGAATTTTGTATAAAATTTTCAGATAATTGTGACTGTTGTAGATTTTCCTTCAGATACTTGTGCGTATTCTTTGATAACATGCCCAAACTAGACAAATGGAATGGAATCTAAAATTACATTCATAAAATTTTGCATAACTAATATTACAATCCATTGCCCTGTCTTGTACTAAGAATAGATAGTTCAGTTATACATGATTTCTAAATTCACGTATTCATCAATCAATTGGAAAATATTAGTTCTCTGTGTATACAGATTCTCCAAAAAGTTTATATTCCATTTCACCATATCAAAACAGCACTTTTAACATCACTACCGATTTTACCATAAATGTAACGGTATTCATAAGCTGTCAACTACGCAGTAACAGGTACTAATTTACAATTGCTAATTCTCCCTTGAAAGCTTATGTTGTTATCATTGCTGACAAATGGCATCACTTTGATTTTTTTCTTAGGTTTGCAAACTTATTTCATTTAAAATATCTAGCATATACTAAGAATGTTTTTCAGTGTATTTTTAAAAAATATAGCATTTCATATCAAAATGTGGGTAGTTCACTGTGTAACATAGCCACATGCTATCCTTTACCTTGATTATGTCCCTTCCTGGTACACTATTTATCAAAGATCTGAGTCAGTTAATCTATGATTCATTTTCTCACATACAAAAATTTAAATGATTACATGTCAGGATGACTTCTGTTTTGATGACCACATCAAAAAATGGCGTATTCATAACACATATTTGTGAGAATGCCATTGTGAGTTTACTTCTTATAGGGAGACATGGTAGCAGTATCATGACTTGCATTCCTAACAGCCAACATTCCAAATTCCTTTTGGTCACTGAAATTAATTAGTATGCAGATAAATAACACTAACGCTCCTCGGGCAGTGGTGGTTTAGGAGTCACATTATTGTACTTAATCAGCATAAGATACCTCACAGAATTCTACTGTGAAATTTTTTCAAGACTTCTTCAAGTTTCTTAGGTACTTAGTCATGATTGCCTAGTTAAGATTATTGTTTTATACATACTATGTATTTACAGAAGGAAGATAAGTGGGACTGTGTCAGTTAATTACAATAGTCAATAATGTCTTCCTTGCTGCCTTAACACTTGGCTTTGCTTATATTCCCAGATTGTAGTTATTATATTTAACTTGACACTAAGCAAGACATGCAGCGAATGATCAATGTTTGGTTTGGAACATAATACATGCAGTCTCACTGATTGTTTTCCATCTCCCATTTTTCAAACCAAAGAATGCCAACTCAGATTAAGCCTTGTCCTTTCATTTCTTACTATTATACACATTTAGTGATTTTCGACAATTGATTTAATAGGTGTCACTTACTTTATTGACGCTGCTGTGGTGGCAGTACATACATGTAGTATCAGTTATAGGAGAGACAGAGGTGGGAGGATCATTTGAGTTTGGAAATTTTAGGACAGCCTTTAGAACATAGGGAGACCTAATATAAAATATAAATAAGTGATAAGTCTCTTCATAAGGCAAACTAATGTATGAAGGATAAGTACAGTTTCTAGGAATTAAAGGAAATCTATTTTTTTACAATACACTAGATTTTTCTTTATGAGTAAAAGGATGCAATTTCCTCTCTAAAGAGTCTAGTGGCTTTCTTATTGCATGTTAGAATAGCCTACTGGGGGGCACAGCAGAAAGTTACCGGAAGTAAAAACTTAGTGGTTTGAAATTAGATTAAACAAGGCAATAGACTATGGATCTGCCTGGTGTTACTAACAGAAAGTAATTTTGCTCCATTGATGTAAACCAACATTGTATGTGCTCTTCTTGAGTAGTTTACTATATTAAATGAGTGTATGGTAAGAAAATTTCAAAATAATTTGCTTAGAGGCAAAAAGCATTTGGAACACTTATTATGACATACTTTCTCAAAGAAATTATAATGAATTTTATGTGTGAAAATCTAGAGTTAGCTTAGATTGGCATTAGTTTGAACTTAAATTCTTAATTTTTGGTTGAAAAGAAAGCTGGTTTTAGATTTTAATTTGACCTGTAAATTTTTAGAAAAGCCATTAATTTTTCTAGGCTAAGGATTACGCAATAATAAAATGTAAAGTTTTGATTACATTATTTCTAGATTACATCTATGCTAATGATCAAAGAAACCATAAGACATTATGATACTTAAGTTCTAAGGTTAAAAATTATACAAATAAGATCGATTTATAAAAATTGTGATTTTAAGTTTGATTTTTGTGAAAAATATATGTGAAGAAAGACATTTTCTAATAAATTAATAACACAAAAGAATTTATGGTTAAGACTTTATCAAACTATTGATTGCATTGCATCTCTAAGGTCCACGAGAGATCTGCTTCTATGCCTTGCAACCGGAATCGTACCCATCGTGTGAAATTTTCTTCAAGGTATGTGCTTCCATTTTTAAATTATTTGTGAGTAACTGTGAGATAAAAAACAAAATTTGGGCCAGGCAGTCGTGGCCCACGCCTTTAATCCCAACACTTGGGAGGCAGAGGCAGACGGATCTCTGTGAGTTCGAGGCCAGCCTGGTCTAAAAAGTGGGTTCCAGGACAGCCAGTGCTATTACATAGAGAAACCCTGTTTTGAGAAACAACAACAACAACAATAAAACAACAAAATTTTGTTTCTTTGAAATTAATTTTCATGTTAAGACAAAACAAAATTATCACTCACACCATGACAATTAACCAAAATCAACTTACATTTGAAAATTTAACTGCAATTATCCAATAATAACAGCTTTCATAGTCTACTCCATGTGCTTCAATTCAATAATTACCTAACAATTTTGAAAATATAGTGAGAAAAGTAATCACAATAATTTACCTGATACTAATCATTTGATAAATGTAGGTAAGTTTCCCTATGTATACAATATGATAAAACAAATTATTCACAAGTGCAGAAGCTAATGCCAGAGAGCAGAAAAGCCTGAAAGTGTTCTGAGGTCAAGAACAAATATATAAATCATTGTCCTATAAATAGATGACATATGCAACAT
Source organism: Mesocricetus auratus (assembly GCF_017639785.1). Taxonomy (NCBI): domain Eukaryota; kingdom Metazoa; phylum Chordata; class Mammalia; order Rodentia; family Cricetidae; genus Mesocricetus; species Mesocricetus auratus. Next base: position 75,688,028 of record NW_024429188.1, read on the forward strand.
AGAAACTATTCTGCAGAAACAGTTGACCTGACCTCGTAAGAGCACACAGACCCTAGTCATAAAGTGGGGGAACCAGCATTGGACCAAACCAAGCCTCTAAATATAGGCACCAGCTAGGAGGCCAAGGCAGTCTATGGGACCTCTTAACAGTGGAGTCAGTGTTTATTCCTGGGCCACAAATAGACTTTGGGAGCCCATTCCCTATAGAGGGATACTATTGCAGCTCAGATATGGCAAGGAGGACCTGGCCCTCCCCCAAATGATGTGACAGACTTTGATGATTCCCCGTGGAGGGTCTCATTATCCCTGGGGTGTGGATGGGGCATGGGTTGGGGGGTTGGTGGGAAGCATGGAAGGATCAGAGGGTGAGGGAACGAGGGGATGTATATGTAAATAAGAGTGTCTCTAAAATAAAAAAAGAAACCATTGTAATTTTCAAAGATTATGTTCCATAAGTCAGGTGTTCTGTGGCATGCATTAGATGTGAATGACAATTTTAAAATGGACCAAACTCACAATAAAGCCTATGTTCAGTCTGACATTCAGTAAATACTTATTGATCATTCCATGTATTATTAGACAGGGCCAGTGAGGTGGCTGGGGTGGGGCCGGAGCGTAAAAGCGCATTACGTCATGCCTAATGGACTGAATTCAGTTCCCATAACCGACACAGTCAGAAAGAACAAAATTCCACAAGTTGTCCCTATGATTTCCACATGTGTGACATGGAATGTTTTTATTTCCAGGTCCATGTACACACACACACACACACACACACACACACACACACACACACACACACACACACACTGAAAATGAACGTCATAATTACAGAATTTGGATATTAACAATTATATACTCATCATATAATATAGTAAAATTAAAGAGACTGCACAATATGGACAGATGATAGAGAGTTCACACATAATAAACAGCCATACAACATTAAACATTATTTTTAAGTCTTGTGACTTTAATTATACACAAAGCCTGAGGAAGAAAATTTTAAATATTAGAAAGTAAGATTGAGAACTCTTTCTCTACATTCAATGCCTGAGTTACCTTGATACTTCTAACCTCAAAGAGAAGAAACCAGATTAGTTGTGAATGAATTGTAGTGCCATTGAACATAATTCTAATACAATTCAGTATATAAAATTTAAAATTAATGTTAACTTGAGAGTGGTTGGTAACTATACAAACGGATTTTTAATTGATTAATGACATACATTTTCTACAAATAAATTTTCTGTAAATTTATAAAAATATGAAGCTTTAATGGACTCACAAACAAAAATAAATTTATAAAATTACTATAAATGAATATCGATTTTCTCCTGAAATGATGGGCCACACTAATGTCTTTGGTCTGTTATAAACTTGAATTAACAAAGGGACTCCTTCCTAGATAGAAAACTGAAAGCAAATAAAACTAACTATACTGGCATTTGAAAATGGATACGCATGTATCCAAACTGTTACCTATTCAAACCAGGAACAATATATTTAAAACGTGAATTATGGGCAAGTAAAAACAGGATAACAGTGGAATACTTGTAATAAAATACTCTGTATTTTCCATGTTAAAACTCTATTATGCACTAGAAGATTTTGTTTCCTGATGTTATCTGGATAATTTTATCTGAATATTACTTTGAACATTGGAGAAAGTGTATTATGTGAAGGAAATACGTATTATATTGAAAGGTGCTTTCCTCTATTTCTACATATGGAAACTGTCTATCGTAGATAAAATAGGTTTAGGAAATTAAAATTGGAAAATAACATTCATGCTCCAATTTTTCAGTGCTATATATAATAGAGTTTTAAGAAAACCATTCTGTGTTGAATTATATATACTCTAGCATTTGTGTCACAGTCCTTCATGTTTTTCTTTTCTTTGGTTCGGTTTGGTTTTCTTACACAGATGATTGTAAGAGATGAAGGTAACATCACAGTATGCTTATCATTATTATACGCATTTCTTCATTAAACCTTTTGTCTCTTTATCATTGTAGTGTCTCTCAGAGGCCTATTTTCGAAGAAGCTCAACGGCCGATGGACATCAGACAGAGGAGTTCCCTAAATTTTCACAATTACCAAGCAGAATCAGGTGATTTGAAACTCAAAGTTAGAACAGTCTTACATAGGCCTAATACTTAACAGCTTATATTTCAGAAGTAAAGAAGATTTTTGAGAAAGATTAAATGAAGGCAATATTAAAACAAGCAGTTGATCTGATTTGGTATTAGTGATTAGTGATGACCTCTGAGAAAAAGAAAGTGATCATTTCCTTTAGTTCCTATACAACATAAGAACTTGGAAGACAATTTTTTGACTAGCCAAAATTAATTAGGCTACCTTTACAATATAAGTAGAATAACTGTGAGAGTAAGTTTTACTGGTCATTTTATCTCACCTCTCCAAAATATGGTATACACAATATCACACAAATATTTCTTAAATGCTTCAAACCCATGGCTTTCTTCAAAAATGCATGAAAAATTAATTCATCAAGTAATGCCAAGAGTGCTTCTCAAATTTTGATATTAATTTCAGTCAAGTATTTTAGTGGTGATGTGAATTTAGTAGACTTTAAATTTGTTATACATTTTTAGACATTAGGAAAGTAAAAAATTGTGCATTAGGTCATAAAATTGGCATTTTACAGTTATAACTATGGAACATAGTTTAATTAGAGGACATTTCCTGATCAAGCCATCACATTATTTATAAAAATGTAGCATATGAATTTTTGCTAAATGTTTATATATAAGGGATATAGAAAACCCAATATTCAAATTTCTTAACTTTAAAACCCCTACTCTAGCTTAGGAGAATAATATGGTGAAAAATTCTTTTCATAGTATATCTCACATAGAAATGATATTCCAAAAAGATAAAGCAAAGTATTAGGAATGTTTTCCTTCTGGTTTGGTCAGGTAAAACTTTGCTAATACATAGCGAACACATCAATTTTACAGTTCACTCACTTACCTTTCTGAAAGAAAATAACCCATCACCATTGATAGACGGAAACAACATTATTTCTGCAAATACAAGCTAAATCTTTCAGGGCTGGGACTGTTATGTGTATGACACAGAACAGCTGAGATTCCCAGCAGATTAGGATTCCTCAGAGAGGAAATCACCTCACTGTCAATGTGCCAGAGAAATCATCAGACACTCAACCTGAAAGTATTACTTCCTGAAAAAAATAATAAATACCAAATTTACAACACTAGAAGGCAAGAATACACATTCTAGGATAGGAGGTATAATAGTCTCAAAATGTAGCAGCATTATAATGGTTTTCAATATGTAGTATCTAGACTTTGACTATATTTAGTTAGTTTGCTGATAAAAGAAGGGCAGCAGTATTTATACTCAATATTCCTAGAAATAAACATGGATCCAGTATTCCTTTGGGAAACCTTTTTATAATAAATATGTTCACATAGACTCCACTGATTTCTGAGCCTATTATATATCCTCACTGAATTTTCAGTGCAACTTATTATTTACCACACGACAGTTTTTAAAACCTGTACTTACAAACTGAAAGAATTTTATTTAAGTAGAAATATTTTCATAATGTAACTGTGCTATCCCATATGACAGTAAACAGGTCACCTGTGATTATTAAAATGAAAACTAAAACAAAAATTAAATATTTTAACATCCTATTTCTATTTAAATGCTCAGTAGCTACTCTGCTGATCCAGTGGTTAATATTCAATACTCTCAAATGTTCATTAGCCAGACAGACACGGAATATTTCCATCACATCAGAAAGTTTTTTCATAAATTACTATAAACTTTCCAGCTGTGTGATACACAGTTAAGTTTTATAATTTTGATTACTTTACTCTTAATCTTTATCAAAATATTTGGGAATGCATAACTTGGTTAAATATGGGAAGGTTGATAGATTTATCAAATGTACATTAAATATTGAAGATAGAAATGCCTGTAGGTCTACAATATGAACAAAACGTGAGCGTGCTAGTATCTTGAAAGCATAACGCAGGATCACAGCCACAATAGGTTTTAATATGAGAAGATACTTCCATAAAAGGATGACAAAGGCTAAAAGAAAAACAATAAGGTGTTGAATTGACACCTACACAAATTGAAGTAGTTGTGAAATCACTGTTGTTACTAATGTCCTTTTTGGAAATCCATAGAATCATCTTCTGAGGAGGAGAGTCCTGTGACTAGGAGGAAGTCCCAATCGTCGCCGCCTTATTCTACTATTGATCAGAAGTTACTGATTGACATCCATGTAGGTTAATCTCATGATGCATTTCTATATATTTTTACTAACAGTTTGGTTTGGCCAACTGTTTCTGATCTTAAAACACGGAGGCTAAGCATGGACTGGTAGCTCAGTACTTGTTTCTGTTTCAGAAGACTAGGGTGTGTTTTCCAGAATGAATATGGTAACTCACAATCACATTCAAGTCCAGTTCTAGAAGATTCAACATCATATTCTGGCATTTGTATGCACCAGGAAGGCACAAAGTGTACATATATGCATACAGGCAAACACACAGAGAAAATATTTTTAAATGGAGTAAAAGAGTTGAAATGTGTTATATTAGTCTTTATTTACAAAGATCACATTGTTGGGCAAGTATTCGAAATATAAAATTTTGAATTTAAAAATGAAATGGGGAGCTAGGCGGTGGTGACACACGCCTTTAATCCCAGCACTTGGGAGGCAGAGGCAGGCAGATCTCTGTGAGTTCGAGGCCGGGCTGGACCGACAGCCTCCAAAACAATACAGAGAAACCCTGTCTCGTAAAAAACAAAAACAAAAAAAAAGAATTGGGGAAAAAGTACTTTTCCGATCAGACAGTACTGTATTTTTAGAGTTTTGTCAGAATGTGTTGATGATAGGTGTGAAGGATAGTCTTGTGGTACAATGCTTGCTTAGCATACTCATTTCCAGTACCACACAAAATAGAGATAGAGTAGGTAGGAATGACAAGCAGATACTTATAAAAACTAAGATATGACCAAGATGTATATTTCAAATTTTCAGCAGTTGTTTAATAGTGTTCCTTAGATAATGAGACAAAATATTCGTGAAAAATAGTGTCTTCTGATCATATAAGTAAAAGGCATCCCTAAACTTTTGCAATGTGCTTTCAGATCATAATATTTCATTTTCATAATACCTTTACTCTATCATATACATGTTTATGCTTAATGTAAGAATTGCATTTGATTTCATTTGCATTTTGGAGGCATTTGAAATAATTTAAGATAATATATGGCATATGTAGACAAAACTTGGAAAATAACCTATCTATTTCAAGAGCTATACCATAATCTTAGTGTTAGGAAAAAACAAAAGGAAAAAAAAACAGACTTTCTCTAGTTATACTGTTTAGCCTCAAAAACAAATGTCTACTCCTCAGCAGGCAAGTAGGGTTAATAAAACAGTGAGTAAATTTGCTGTGTGATCTACAAAGTCCACTAATAATTACTAATGTTCGGATTTGGGCAACTCATCTTCACTAAAATATTTGCTCTTTGTGGACATCTTTGTTTCAGTAAAGAATATACTTTTAACATGTTTTAAAATGTTGTCATTTTGAAAACTTCCAATATCTAAAGAAAATGAAAAGGCTATTAGAGACTACCTTAACCTTTCTTGTGCACACAGGTTCCAGATGGATTTAAAGTGGGAAAAATATCACCCCCTGTATACTTGACAAATGAATGGGTAGGCTATAATGCACTCTCTGAAATCTTCTGGGATGATTGGTTAATTCCTGCACCTGTCATTCAGCCACCTGAAGAAGATGGTGATTATGTTGAACTCTATGATGCTGGTGCTAATATTGATGGTGATGAGGCGGCTTCTTACGATGCTTATGAAGATACCTATGACCATGTCAATGGCCATTATGGCTGGAATAACCAGGTTGATCAAGCAAATGTCTATAAAGTCCGTGGTGAAGGTGACTATGAAGATGGATCTGTTCGTGACATAGATGATAATCTGGGTTCTGCAGCCAATGGGCCAAGGTTAGTTTGTCTCTGTTATTATCCTGTAGATGCTTATAAGTTCATAACTATTGGCATATTTGGTTTATTTTTAAATTTAACACAATATTAAAAGAATTAATGAATTTCACTTACTTACATATTGGTAAATGTTCAGTAGTGTCATTTCAATTTTTCTAATGTAGAACATGTAATTCTGAGTTATTTACATACAATTTAAATTCAGTTTTTTATTAGTTTATTGATAAGTGAGATTTTTTGATTATTTCTCTTAAAATTAATTCCACTATATCTCCCTTCCCTACAAAATCACAATGAAAATTGGGGTACAAAATGAAATATACCACTATCTGAAAAATAGCTAAGAATTTCACAGAGTTGAAATTTTGCTATGTATATTATAAATTTAGGATGATCTTTATTAGTTTAATTAGTGGAGAAGTTATCATAAAATCTTTTGGATTCTTTCCCCCAAATAGAAGATCTACAAAGAATTCCATTTTCACATAGATTTTCATTTATGATCTTAGGGTCATATGTTTAATATTGTTTTCCATGCAATATGAAATATTGGACATTTTTAGAACTTAACATTTATAAACCCTGATTATGTGATTATCTTAATCATCCTCTAACATATGGAGCCAATATGACTTGAACTTTCTGGTGAGAATATTGACCAACGGTCTATAGCAGAGCTGTTGGTATACATGTAAATATGTTAAAATTGACAGAATACTGTCAATTTTAGACAGTATTCTGAATACTGAAAAATATTCTAGTATTTCTATGGGTTTGATCAGTAATATAACTAGAATTTATTGATAAATTATTCAGCTATTTAAGAAAAATGAGTATTTTCTGCTCTAACCAGTCATGTGTATCTACTATCAGAGTGCAGTTCTTTTTCCTCTGTCACCATAATGATGACAAACAATTGACAGTGACTATCATGTTAATTCAGTATTTAATGTTGAGGAATTTTTCATGTGCATATAAGACCAAAAGCATTTACAAACAGCAAAGTCATTCCTGAGCATAACATACATGGGTCTCTGTATGTGTATATAAAATCTGATTTCTCTTTCATTTTCTGGCTTTGATTTGTGGTTTTATTGTATGACCTTTCATTAATTTGTCCTTGTTAATAGGGCAAGCTATCGCAGACAGGGAATATTGAAGAAAGGTGGTAGTGGTGGAAGTAATGTACAGCGGGGAGCGTTCAGAGCCTATAGAAACAATGGAGCCAGAGGTTATCAAGGAAACAGTGCCGCTGAAGCGAGTGCTGCCTTTAGAGACCAGGATGGGCATGGAGCCAATAGAGGTAACAGATACAGAGGAGTCAATGACAGCAGTGAAGAAAATGGAGCATATGGATTCTGTCGAGAAGAAGCCTACTCGCAGGAAGATGGTGCAGGACTGGATCAACACATTTTTCAGGATTTTGAACATGAACAAGAGGTAATGAAGCATTTGAAGACAAGAATATACTTCTCTTGTAAACATATATCAGCACATGATATACAATATTAGAGCTAATCAATATTGGTTATATTCTTGTACCCCAAATTTTGAAATAAATAATTATAAGTGCATGGGAATCTTCACTAAATACTTCACTATATACCTCCAAGGACAAAAAAACTTGATTTATTTTATTTTAAGTAAGATCATGTCCTTGGGGAAGTATTTCAAAGTATTTCAAATACTACTATTTCGTAGTATTATTTATAGACATTTATAGACATAGAATATACATGCTGAAATTTTCCAAGTATTCAAATCACTAGCATTTTAGACATGTACAATATTGTGCAACCATTAGCATTTTATATTTATTTGCATTTTATAGCACATAGAATGATGGATTTCTTTATAGCATTGTCACACATGCTTTGTTTGCGTTGGTCCTCCTCTTCCTTCCATTCCCCTGCTCCCTCAACTGTACCTTTTCCCTCCACTCAACTCTGTTGACCCATTACTAGAGTCTGTATGTCTATCATAAAGATCTAGAAGGATGTTTCTCTCTGAGTAGAATTATTTTTGTTTTCCAATTAATCTGTTAGACATCTAGGCTGGTAGATTTAATTAACTCCTAATTCTTCCCTTGACCTTCAGTAGCCTCAACAGAGTTGATAATTTTCCATGTATTGAATATAGAACTGTCACACATGAAGTTCTTATTCCTTGAATGTCTATTCCATTAATAGAAGCATGAAAGATTATAGTGAAATATGCTTACTCTAGGATTGTTTTAAGTTTGTGTTTTTGTTGTCTATCTTTTGTTTGATCATTTGAACCACACTCCCCATGGTTCTTCTTAATGTCAGTTCTTTTAAGCCATCTTTTTTTCTTGTATTCTTATTTTGTGTTCTGTATTGTTTTGTCATAGTTTTGTCAGTTTTTTGTTGTTGTTTTGTTTTATTTTTCAATTTTAGGGTTAGGGCCTATATCTGTAGGCCCATGTTAGCCTGAAAATTATTTTTCAGCACAGACTGGCCTAAGACTCATGACCTGAGCCTTGCAAGTGCCATAAATTTATACATTTGCCATAAGACCCAGCACTGTAGACTGTAGGGGTGATCCCACAATACTGTTCAAAATGGGTGTGGACAGTATTGTGGGCTCATAGAAACCTTAAACTAATGGATGAGATATCCTCATAGTGTGCTTTTTTTCAAAGTGGTTATTTGGTATATACATTTTGGGATTAGATTCCTTTCAAACCTTAAATCCCCTACTTATCAGCTCTCTGATATAGAAAACTTTTACTTTCTCTATGATTTTGTTTCCTAAGCAAAATCAGAGGTATTTACTTTTTATGTTGTGGTAAATGTACATAGAGATATATAAATGAGATTACTATCATAGAACCTGATATATTGCCACAAATATTAGATCTGAAAGTGTACATTTGGCAACTTGATGCTCCTTCTGTTTCTCCCCTCACACTATCTCAATAGCAGCTTATTTCTCTGATGAGACTGTTGAATATTTTTAGTAAATATGGAATTTTAAGGATGTAAGTATTACAAAATTTCCATTCAAATTTTCAAGTTATCCATAGCATTTTTTCCAGTTACTAGCCAAATAAAGTAAGAAATGGCCTTTGGTCTCCTTATAGGATTCAGATGGTGGAACTGAGACCTCAGACTCAATTGCCTTGGATGACACATCCCTTGGACTTGATGGTGAGAATCCCAATGATATATCAGAGTCATCAACAACAGTGGGATTTCCTATAGTCCACTCACCTTCTGGAGGGTCTGCTTCTGCTTCTGATATTGACACTGAGAGCGCCAACAGTGAGTATTTCTGGTGTGATCTTCTCATGGTGAATGTTTTACTTGATGGTACAGTAATTTATGTGCATAATAATCAAGGAATTTGAATATGCATTTGGTATGAGATGAGATCTATGAATGCTTTTAAAAAACGTATTCTTCAGACTGGCAAGATGAGTGAGAAGGTAAATGTATTTGCCACCAAGCCTAACAAGTTTAATTCCTTCGGCCCACATGGTGGAAGGAGAGAACCATCCACATCATATGTACCTAAAAAAGCCAATAATATATAATTTTTATAATTACTCCTCAATGAAATATTTTCCTTTTCCTTAGATTTTTGCGAGTCTCATGTAACCAGGATGACATTCTATAGCTCTTACTGGCACTGAATTCTCATCTTCCTGGGACCACAGGCCCTCACTATCACACCCAGCTATTACTGAATCTTTATGGTGACTAAATTTGATCTGCAACTGATAAATTGAGTGCTTCGTACAATTATTGGTTTTGCAATATGATCAAACCATAAATCACATCCATACTCAGGAATGTATCTAACCACTACATTTTGTATTTTCTAAGGAGTTAAGAATTTACTAAAAGTTGCATAAAATGCAAGGAAACCCAACTTTGAGGGGCCGTCTCCATTCTGGAAATACTTGGCACCTTTAGTAAATAGATGAGTGTTTTGTCTTAGGGCCTTTCCCTTTGCAGTATATGCTGGATTTGTTGAGGTTCCTGAAAAACCTCCTCAGTTACCATCTGAAATAATGTTAACCCATTCTGTGTCTCCCCAGCATGTAACAAACCACTAATTCATGTGTATGAAAAGGAGTTCACATCTGAGATCTGCTGTGGTTCTTTGTGGGGTGAGTTGGAGTCCTTGAAACTGAATTTTCTTTTGTTTTTTAAATCCATGTTTGTGTGGAAAACTTGTGAAGCTTGTAAAAGTAAAATATTTTGGCATTGCCAGTCAATTAAAAATGAATTTATAGTAATTGGTTCAAGGCTGATTTAGCTTTTTGAATTAATATCTTGCACTTCTTCATGCTTTTTAACTTAAGTTTAATATTATCTAAGTATATACTTAGTACAAGGAAGATTTCTGCAGGATCTTGCAATTTTTCAGTGTAGAAGATGTATAAGTTCTCTCTGTGAATTTGACAGGTTTTTTTTCAACTTTTTGTTTCAGAAAATTTATGACCATTGCAGTAGAACTGAGATTATATATAGGTTATCCTAAACTAGTCTGCACAGTACATTGCTATAAAATAACTTAATTCAACCAGGGTCCAAAGTAAACACCAACTTCTAACTTAATACTTCATAGATTTTTGCCTATGTACGAACAGAAGATGGGTTTTAAAAGAGAAATGCAAATGATTAGCAACTTTAACTATAGGGACTGAGCCCTTAGAAGAAAATGATCATCCTCAACAATTTTTTAGCTTGGTGCTCAGACTATAATGCATGAGCACTTGAGTCTGCCAAGTACCTGGAAATGTAGCTGATGTCTAGAAAATGAACCAAAATTAACTATATATGTAGACAAATTTGCTTACAGGCAACATTCAGAAGGTCTGATTGATTCTGGAAATGTTTGTGACAATTAAGAAATAGTGCTATGACATACCTAATATTGGGTATGTTAGATGACACACTAGACAGCAGGCAATAGAATATTGCTAGTATGTATGTACATCTACTTATACATTTTAATGAAACAGACTGTTAGGAATGTACATAGTTGAATATTATGATATTAACAAGGCTAATATTAGCCTGAAATGTCAAAGTGCAATAATAAAAGTAATTATACATATATATTTAGATAGAAAATCAATGGTTAAAGTGTAAAGAAATGTGGAATACACATACACATACTACAGTATTATTCAGCTGCGAAAAAGAGCAGAATCATGTTTATAGGAAAATAGGGTACAAATGGATATTGAAATAACCCAAATGTGAAAAGACAAATATCACAGTTCCCCTCACATGCAAAAATCTAGTTTTATTTTTCTTAAGGTCCTAAAAATCAAATGGAGACTATTAGGGAAATGGAAGAGGAGTGGAAGTGAGGGTAATGAGAGTGATTTTGATTAAGTTATGTGACAGATAAGTATAAAAACAGGAGGGTGATTAGAGTGTTTTTGATTAAATTGCATGATAGATGAGTATAGAAGCATCATAGTGAAAACCCTTTCTGTAGAATTAATATACACTAATATAAATTATCAGCTAATACAGCACTTTTCTATATCTTAACAGGAGTCAATTTGTTGCTGGGCACCAAATCTAATCTGTACCTGATGGACAGAAGTGGAAAGGCAGACATCATTAAACTTATAAAGCGAAGACCGTTCCGCCAGATTCAAGTTGTGGAGCCACTCAATTTGCTGATTACCATCTCTGGTTTGTTTAAGTCCTAAAATTAACTGAGTAATTATGGAAAATAATTGAACTACAAACTAGGTTAAAGGCTTTCATAGGTGAAAGTATTCATAGGAAGACACTTTAAATATAACCTTTAATTGGGACAGCAGAATCTCCTACTTGTGTTTTTGTACATTTTACACTCTAAACAAAATCCCGTTGATCTTGATGCACTTAACCTAGGTTGGAGATCAAGAAAATTACATTTGCATCCTTAGAAGTTCTTTTCAGAGATGTCTCCAAAACTTCAGAGCTGTATTCTCACATACGAGGGACTACACCAATATCCACCATCTAGCTTTTGATGTGTGCAGAACACAAGTGAATAAGTAATTGGGTAAAAATGAATTGACCTTGTCTCCACCTAATATTACAAGGGCAAATAGACAAGATTAGTTACAAGAATGGATTCCCTAAAAAGATCTATACCTTTCCCAAACAGTAGTTGATTTTCATAATTTTCATAATTAGAGTCTGAAATGCTGACTATGGAAAAGCAAGTAAGTTGGTATTAAATGGTGACTACTAAATTAATGAAAATAAATGAAGAAAAGGAGGACATGACTACTCCGGGGCATGGTAGAGAAGAAAGTTTATCGTAGACCTGTGGGAGAGCATGGCCAGAGGCATGCGGGAGAGTCCAGAGTGGACAGGACCAGCAGACTGAATAGTCCATATGAAGAGAGGGGAGGGGAGGGAGAGACAGGAACCTGGAGTGGCAGCCAAGAGGCCAGGAGACCAAAAGGCAACAGAGTGAAAAAATCAGTGTATCCAAATGGCTGGGGTAAGTATGAAAGAGCAGCTGGGAGAAAGGCGGCCCAGCTCCTGGGCTGGAGACTTCAAGGTGGGGGGCAGGATATGCCAGCAAGGAGGATCCTGTAACAGGTGGGGACTGGGGGATGCTGGGAGAACCTAGCAGCCAGTGTCTGCATTGATATGTTGATAAGCACCTTAGTTAGCCCTTTGTCCTGAGTTTGAGACCTAACACTAAACAGGAATTAGTATCAGAAAACCAAAAGACAACTACTAAATTAATGGGAATGGTCAAGGTAAGATTTGGCCACCAAATAAAACCATACCAACCACTGATGTTTATATAAGTTTTTGTACTTTACAATATATATGTGGAATATAGATTAATGTGCAAATTGCCATATGACTGGAGGAGATTCATTTGGCTTCAAGGTGTGATTAAAGGCAAATCGCTTTAGAAATAAACTCAATGAACTTGATGTCTATAACCATCCTGGAGCCTTCATCCAATGACTGGTGGAAGCAGAGGAAAACACCCACAGTTAAACACTGAACTGAACCCAAGGAACCCAGTGACAGAGAGAGAAGAGCGATGAGCAAATTGGCAAAGAATAGGCTGGCAAAACCAGCAGAGACAGCTGATCTGAACAGGGGAGAGCTCTTGGACCCCAGACCGACGCTGGGAGGCCAGCATGGGACTGATCCAGACACCCTGAGTGTGAGAGTCAGTGAGGAGGCCTGGGCAACCTATGGGGCCTTGGGCAGTGGATCAGTGTTCTTCCTTGGCATACAAACGGATTTCGTATGTTCATAACACAAAGAGGGATGCTCTCTCAGCCTTAATTTCAAAATTAAGTAATAAATATGCTTATTTCTCAATGTTTACATGAATAAAAATACCACATTATACATCATAAATATATAAAAATAAAAGCCTTAAAAGGCAAATAAAAATTTGGAAGATAAAATTATTGAAGAAATAATAAATGTGTCCAATCCATTTATCAACATACCAGGCTGAGAAAACTAAGGAGATCCATATTCCTGTCCCGAATGCCCAAACAGTCAGTACTCAAAAATCTTCTCATCCATACATAATACCAGGAACAGCCTTAGCAAATCTGGGAACCATACAGGAACCATGCCTTAGCAAAGTTCAAATGAATAGATAGTCATTGGGCTGACTGCCTAAAGACATTCTTATCCTACCCTAGTAGAGTATATTAGATCCACTTCAGATAGGCACAGAGGCAGCAGCAAAACCCAACTGTCTCTTAGAATTAAGACAGAAGACAGAAATATCATGTTAGTTATTAATAGTGACTTTTAGTTTAATGAACATTTGATTTAAAGAGCAGTACACTGCTACTTCTTTGTATTCCTAAATTGTAAAAGGAAAGAGAGAATTGAAATATCATCATGTGTTCCTACCAGGCCACAAGAACAGACTTCGCGTGTATCATCTGACCTGGCTGAGGAACAAGATTCTGAATAATGATCCAGAAAGCAAGAGAAGGCAGAAAGAAATGCTGAAGACAGAGGAGGCTTGTAAATCCATTGATAAGTTGACTGGCTGTGAACACTTCAGTGTCCGTACGTCCATTTCACATTTAATATTGCTATATAGTTTATGCTTCCATTCATGTAGAGAGGTCCACAGTTGCAAAAGACAAGCAAGGAAAGGAAGTAATTTCCAATTTTGAATGAAAAGATGAGTTAATGTCATTGAGGTGTCTCCAGGTCCTTCTCTATATAATCATATATACAACATATATATGCATATATATGTATATATATATAAATTATCGACTGAAATAGCTCTTGGAGTTAAATTTGGTTTACTTCTATATTTCTTTCCTAGTCACTCATAATATTTGAAATCAATATTTCCCTTACTATAACTGTTCTTGATGTATTTGTAGCAACTTGCCGAGAAGTATGTATTTCCTTTCTCTGGAATGACAAAAATGAGATTCCATTTAATTACTGACCAGGAAATTTTACAGTGAATCCGAGTTTGTCTGTGATCTGTTGACTATTGCTCTGAATAGCGTATGTTTCTTTATATAATGTCTTCATAGCCTGTGTCTCTCCAGAAATATCTCAGTAAAGTAGAACAATAACCCCCTATGTCCTCAGAGTACTGTTCTCGGTGTCGACAAACTTGAAGTAATGTTATCCCAGTATCTTCCCTTTCTGAATCAAATTCCCTCTCTTCTCAGCTTCCTATTACTCTGAAGCAATTGACCCTTAGAGAAGAATTGATAGTGTAGATGAAAGATGACTGAAATCACATTATATAAATTGCAAGAGGATATTTATGTCATAACTGACATTTTTTGCTTCCACACATGTTCACCTATACACATATAACTTTAAGTGAAGGAATTAGTGTCTAGAAAGCTAAAATAAAAGAAAAACTCTTTCTTCTAGCTTTAAATACCACCACTGTCCTGCAATCATATTATATAAATATGAAAGCCCCAAAGGTGAAAGATATTCCAAGATATTAATCCAGGAGCTTATATTGTACACCTACCTCTTACTGAAATGCCACAATTTATCTCAATGATAGATCTTGGAAAATCTGTACTCTAGGTGAATGAGCAAGTAAAGTCCATTTTCCTAGCTGAGCCCATTCCGAATCAATGAAAGTAGTATCCTGGACAAAAGTCATTTCTTCCATTGACAAACAGAATGGTAAGAGAGATAAAATAAAAGAGGAGGAAAAAATGTGATCAAGAGACAGAATATTGTAGAAAATTAGAAGAGACAGTATTCAAGCCAAAGAAGAGGGATGTTACATAAAGCAAGCAAGTGCTTTGCATAACTTTTACTCTCTATATCAATAGTGCTATTGAAATGATTTGCATACTATGAAATGTAGTTTTTTTAAGTGGAGAACTCAATAACCATTAATATGATCTTATTTGCATAGAAGTTCAGATTTTACTCCCCAAAGAAATGAGTATTCCATTACATGTATTCAGTATTTTCTTCCTTTTCCCTTTTCCCACTTTTTTGTTTTTTTCCAAGACAGGGTTTCTCTGTGTAGCCTTGGCTGGCATGTAATGCGTTCCATGTGCTGTCACTGCCTGGCCCCTTTCCCACTTTTTGTCAACTACTGGATAAACATTGACCTATTTTCTTTCTCTATATATTTGCCTTATTTCAGAAGTTAACAGAAATACATCCATGTATTACGTAGCCTTCCGTAACAGATTTCTTTTACTTAATGTAATGCTCTCAAGGTTCATAATACAACAGGTTTCAATATTTCATTTTTTTCGAACTGCAGAATATGAATGTATTATATAGATATCATTTGTATTTATTTACATATAAGTTAATAGACATTTGCATGTTTGCTCTTTTCTGGTTTATAACAATAATTCTGCTGTATTTATGTGCATCTATTTGTCTCTTCTTTTCAAATTAGATGCAGAATTTCACCTTGCCACTAGTAATATATAAGGACCGCATTTTCTCTGTATCCATTTGAATACTCATATGTGTCTGTGTCTCTTTATGATATTAGTCATCCTAGCAGAGTTAAAGTAGTTCCTCATAATTCAATATGCTTTTTCTTGGTTAGTAATGCACTTCCATACTTTTCAATGTATTTGTTTACCATTTTTATACTGTTCTTAGAGGAAGTACTTTCTAGTCTTTTTGCCTTGATGGTGAATAGAGTTGAAGAAATTCTTTATAAATCCTGTATACTAGACTCTTATAAGTAATTGCAAATACTTTTCTTTAGTAACTGGATTATATATCTTAATTCTTTCATTTCCCCTTTTCCCTTTTTTGTGGTACTGAAACTTAACTTGGACTTCCTTGTACATACCAGGCTTTAACTTTATCATTGAGATATATTTCCAGCCATTGTTATACTTTGAGACAGGGTCTCACTAAATTGGACAGACTGGCCTTGTTTTTGCAATCCTAAGTCTTGTAAGACTTTCTCATAGGTGAATGTTCAAGTCTGCACCGCCAGAGCCAATCTCAATTTCTTAGACTCTAGGATGCACAAAAGATTTTAATTTGGATGAAGCTTAAGTTACTTTTTCTTGTATCACTATCTATAATTTTTGTTAAATACAAGATACATTGCCATATAGAAAGTTATTAATATTTTTCCATTTGTTTATTGCTTAGAGTTTTACAACATAAGCTCTGGCATTTAGATCTTTGATCCATTTTTACTTAATTTGTGTATCCTCTGGCACAGTCTGCTGCTCTATTCTTTTGCATATAGTTTACCATGTGTTCTAGGACCATTCATTTAAGGCACTGTTTTCTCTTTATTGAATGGTCTTGGGCAATTGAGCTTAGATATGATGAGTTTTTTTGTTGAAGCTCAATCATATTCAGTTTGTCTGTATTTGCATTGTCCTGCAAATATTTTATCTGTATGACTATTTTGCTTCTGGTGCCCAACAAGGTCAGCAAAGATCCCATTGATCTAATTCTAGAATCTAGAGTAACAGGCAATTTTAAGATGTCCAAGCAGTGTGCCAGTCTCTGAACTTGGGTCCTGTGCAAAAGCAGTTTGCTGTCTGAATCACTGGGCCATGTCACCAGCGCCTTTACTTTTTCTTCAATACAAGTTACATATGTAAGAAAAAGATGTGTGCTATTTGTCTCGTTGAATCTGATTCTTTAGCTTAATATAATAATCTCTAGCTATATCTACTCCTGAAAATGATATAATCTCAGTCTTTCTTATGACTGGATGATGCTTCAATAAGTCTACTAGTATAATTTATAATAAACACTGAGCTCAGAAAATGGGTGTACTTCAACTTTAGGCTTTTGGGAAGACTTTTCTGAAGAGTTTGAATATTTATACGATTCGGTGTGACATTTAGGAACAACCCCCTCATTTCTACAGACCAAAACATTGATTATTCAATATTGATTGCATTTAATCTGTAAAGATTATTTTAGATAACTACATTTTGAGAAAAACTACCTATCTGTGAACATGGGAAGTTTTCCCATTTATTTTTGAGTTTCTTTAATATGTTATTCTCTGCCAAAAATGAAACTCCGAGCCTTGTGTGTAATACAAAAACACTTCACTACTCACTACTACGCCACACTCACAACCCTTGTATTTCTGAGATAGGCTCTTGATATGTAGCCCTAAGATGGACTCAAACTCAGAGTCTTCTTTCCTGAGCCTGCCAAGGGCTAAGATAAAATTTAGGTGCCACTCAGCTTTACTAGAGCTTTCTTTTTATGCCTTATTTTGCAGTAGTGTATAATAATAATCAAATGTACTTGAATATTAATAAATACAATCCATGAATTACACAAATATTAATACTGAATGAAGAGAATACAACTCCAGCCAAGGAGCTATTCTAAAAATACACAGCTTTTGCTCTTAACATTGTGGTTATTTCACTGTGATAATAAATATAAACACCTGCTTGTTAATTCTGAGGTATGACTTTTTTGTATGTTGCCTTTATAGTTCAACATGAAGAAACAACATACATTGCAGTTGCTTTGAAATCATCAATTCACCTTTATGCATGGGCACCAAAGTCCTTTGATGAAAGCACTGCTATTAAAGTGAGTAACCATTTCATTTGCATCATATCATTTTTCTTAAAGAAGGTATTATAAACAAAATAGTTTGGAATGTAGATGTGGATATATATCATTCAGCTACAGTTATTGAAATTTGCATATATCATGTCAATAATTATCATTTAACCCTTTTTTAGACAATCCACAGGCACCACAGGAAGGGAGAGTTTGAGGGAAGTCCCCAACCCCTCCCCTTACAGGACATCCCCACCAGCTCCTCAATCCCATTTCCTGTAGTCAACATGAAGATCTTCTCTTCTAGAGGTCCAAACACAGGCTTCAGGTGCCGCCCCAATGACTTGAAGCTGGAAAAGTCCCTGTTTTCTCTTAGTGGGGGGTGGAGAGCAGAGGGAAGGTAAGAAGAGATATGGAGATACTGAGGAAGCCACATTGGAAGAGGGGAGATAAAAGCTTTGCTCCAACTATCATTACAGTAGGTGGCTGGGGGAAGGAAGTGGGGGTCTATATTTCTTCCGGTCTGAAACACATTTCTCTGTAGAACTGTTCTGGGACAATAGTGGGTAAGTACCCCAATGCAACTTAGATCGTAGAAATTTGTATGGATCAGCTATGGAAACTAACCATCTGTTGGCCAAAATAAATTACAGTTGATTTTTGCCTTTCCCATAAATTGAGTTCTTTGAAACAGGATAGATTTTTTAAAAAGCCAAGTAGCTATTTTATCATGCTTTTTTAGGCATCAGAATCAGTGGGAGCATTTGTTAAATGTTTAGATCTCGGACCCAACCCCAGGCTGCATTAGTGGGTCTGCAGTGGGGCCTGAGAATCACATTTTAGCAAATGCTCTCAATAATCCTGAACTACTTTGTTCACATATAGATTTCACAAAGCACTGATGGGAGCACATACTGATAGACTTCATGGTATTCATGAAATACATTTGTGTTAGATTGGGATCTATGTACATGTTCTAATTTTTAGGCCCAAATATCACATATATTTATTGATCATAATAAAATGCATGTGAATACTCCCCAAGAACTATTTGCACTGTCTGCACAGTATCCTGTAGCCTCTTTCTAGATAGAATAGGCTTTTATATAGACAGTCAGTCTACCATGACAGATATAGCATCCCTGATCTGATCTGCCTAAATTGGGTCTTGGCTCAGCTGCCAACATTTGGATATGGTTAATTCTTGGGTGTCTGCTGACTTTTCAGTGCTACCTGGTATGGAACTGGAAAACAAAGAAATAAATATCAACAATGTGTCTAGCTAGGCCCTGTCTAAGTCCTCATTTCCATTCTTGATGCCTGTCTCGTGACCATGTTATTGTGAATCCCATGATGCTCAGTCCTTTACATAATCTGATCATTGCAATGAATCCTGTTTGGCCTTTTGTTTCCTTGAACTATAAACCATGGGAGTCTTAGAGGATAGTCTGTCTACCATAGGTTAATATGTATGGCCTTTTTCCTTCCTTACCAAGTATGCATTGATCAATCAGCAGACTCCGAAGGAGACTACATGTCCTATGAAGCCTATATACGAATATTGGCAAAAATACAGGCAGCTGATCCAGCGAACCGGTTTAAGAGACCAGATGAGCTCCTTCATTTGCTGAAACTCAAGGCAAGGAATTTAAGGGCAGCTAATGAGAGAACAAGGCCACATGCAGTTCCAAGGATGTTAACAATTTGGTCATTGTAGGTTGTAGGAAGCCATAGTTGTTTTAAATCCCCAGGATCATAAATCAATTAATCAATCAATCACAAACAGCCACCTGAGTTTAATAAACTTGTAAATATGGCAAAAGAATAGGGAAATTTTTGCCTAGTCAGAATATCATTTTGGCCTTTGGGCCATATTTGCTTTTATATTTTCAGGTGTTTCCAACCCCTGATCTTAAGCCAGTGACAGTTGACCTGGCTATTGGTTCTGAGAAAACACTGAAGATTTTCTTCAGCTCAGCGAATGGATATCACATCATTGATGCAGAAACTGAGGTTATGTCTGATGTGACATTGCCAAATAACGTAAGATAATACCTTCAGATCGCTAGAACTTATTGTACACACTTTGAATTTTTCCAGTTATCAAAACTCTCAAAAGTTTAAAGTATAACTTTCCTTCATTTCTTTTACTTTCTAAAGTGATACTTATTTTTATTTCATGTGCATTGATGTTTTGTTTGCATGTGCATGTATGTCTGAGGGTGTTAGAGATCTAACAGGTAAGTTTAGCATGGTGGAGAATGTTGCTACGTAAATAAAAGTCACTAATGGTTTCATTCTCCAAATATTTAAGTGCAGTTTGCAGACAGATTTTGTTTGGCTGTAATGATTTTGTTATTAATGAATACATGTTGCCTGTAAAATCCAGAATTCTATTGATTAACCAGACCTGATAATCTCAAGCCCACACCACCATCTGGCCATTATCAAGTGGAACTAATTGAGGTCTGTCTCATTTTAATGGCTTTGTGCTCTGCATTCACTATCCATTCATCTTTGTGCATTTATGCTAAATGGACCTGGGATGGTTTTTCAGTTAGCTTTAGTATTTCTATACCCTGTAATATACTAATATACTTTATTAAGAAATCAATAAGAGAATTGCATAATTATGTGTACTCCACTCTTTATTGTATTATCTATAGACAATAGCAAATTACTTTAAAATTCATTTATGTTATTAATTAATTTGGAGAATTTCTGATGAAAAGATTCGGTATTTTAAAAGTAAATTCACTACAGTTTTTACATGTAAATAAAGCCCAAGATCTAAATTGTGAATGCTGGTAACAACACTCATCATTAATATAAAGATCTTGAGCCAGGCATTGGTGACACACACCTTTAATTCCAGCACTCTGGAGGCAGAGGCAGAGGCAGGAGGATCTCTGTGATTTCGAAGCCAGCCTGGTCTACAGAGCAAGCTCCAGGACAGGCTCCAAAACAACACATAGAAACCCTGTCTCAAAAAACAAATAAAAAATTTTATAAAGAGCTTGACAGTAACATCATACCACTCCAAATTTATCATATAAAATATTGATGGTTGAACTGATGGTTTTCCTAGTTGAAAGTTGTATTTAAAAGGCCAGCAGTTGTTTTTTGTTGTTTGTTTTTTGCTTCATCCTTTCTTGATATTCAGTTGATTAAATATTAAATTTTCAGCAGCTTATCTTTACATAAAATCCTTAGACAAGACTCTTATGTACTTTAAACCACTCAATTTATGTGGCATTTTGAACAATTTTAGAAATATAATCCATGTCTCTAATAATGCAATTAAAACAATGACATAAAACAATTAGCATAACATTGATTAGTGAAGACATCTTTAAAGATATTTTGGTGAAACTAGCAATCAGTGGCTTATGACCCAGTGGTTGCCTATATATACAATTTACTCAGTTTCTACTGTGGAAATACTAAACACAATCTCAGCCAAAACCACAAAATAATTTTGATGTAACTACATTACTCTTCATTTAAGTTGTCTCTATAGCATCATGTATCTTCTATTTATCATCATAACAGATAGTCTTTATTAAGAAGGCAGGGCAATAAGGAATATTTGAATGTTGTTTTAAATCTCGACTTATTGAAAAGCCCAACCAGGCTTATTAGTGCACACATAACACACATAAACCCATAACTTTGGAGGTGTAGACAGGATGTTTGGGAGTATTATGGCCAGCATTGGCTATTTAGCTTGAAAAATAAAATCATTGAAGAAGTTTAAATCTAAATAATAAGCAGGGAAATTATTTGCTATAGAAATGAGAATGAGAGAAGAAGAGATTTCACAAATCATTTTCTGACCTAATTAGGATACCTCATACGTACGCAAACATATTTTTAGACAAATTCCCTAGTGTCTTGACCCACTAAAATAGAAAGGATTTTAGTATCAGGGAGAAGAGCCTGAAAGAGAATGTCCTAAAAATCATATTTTCTCCAATGTGCTAGATTACTAAGGCTCTCATAGTGTTGGGTAGCCACACGTGCTGAAAAGTACCCGGTTGTTTGATAAAGCATCCGAGAAGCAGGCAATTATCTCAGAGGCTGTCTGGATTCACAGCAGTCCCTTTTTATTACAAACAGATTTTCTTGAGACAACCTTATTTCTTGCATTTCCTTTCATTCTCTCATCTGTTTTCTGATTCGACTGCTCATGCAAGTACCCAGGGAACGCATTAAAATTGCATTTCGTCTCTGGATTCCCATTTTAGTTTTGAGGATTGTTGTTGCTGAGACATGGCCTCAAGCAATTGGCCTGAGTACGCTGGCTTTGGCAAGTATAGTTTCTGACCTCCCCCACCCCTGTAACTTGCTAATTTGGAAAAACAGCAAAACACACCTTTTTAGTATTACCTTATTAGAGTAATACTGTCAATGGCATAATATATGGGCTCTAAACAGATTTTGTCCCATTTATGAACCTGAAAATTTACAAATTCTTACTTGTCTCTTAGTATTTCCTTATTCTACCAACCAATATTTCTTAATTTGCATATTGAGCCTGTGTTAACATTATGTGTCTTGAATGGGAACAAATATAATAAAACAAGTTATTAACAGTATTAAAAGTTGTCCCTTAAATATTTGAAGTTAAGCTATTTGAGGTTTATTTTCCTTTATTAGATGAATTTGCTAATGAACGAGAAGTATGTATATGATGTGTTACTTGGCTCACGCATTCATTATGAAAATTTTGCTTAATTTCTGAAATGAATCCTAAATTCAGGACTGTATTAGTTTTCCTATATAATACACAATACTTTTCTGGCATTCTAAGAAATTTCTCTAGAAGCACAGCTTGACTTTTTTTCGAAATTATTATCCTAAACAAAAATAGAGAATATTAAAACTGATGGCTTTGTGACATAATGGAAACCAACTCTTCTCAAGTGCTTAGTTTATCTCAGTCTGCTGAATTTAGAAACAGATTACCTTCCTCCCTGCATGCTGAGCATCTTTTGGCCTTCAATTAAAGTAATAGTTGCTGCAGTTAACATAATAGTGATAAAATTCTGGACATTGAAATCTTATGAAACATAATCCCATCCTTGGAAATCATTATATCACAGAATATCATCATTTTACCTGATTGCTTGGGAATTGGCGTGATGCTCTCCTTCAATGCTGAAGCTGCCTCGGAGGAAGCAAATGAACAACTCTTCAAGAAGATCCTTGAAGTGTGGAAAGACATACCATCTTCTGTGGGTATGTAGTAAATTCCTTTTCCTCCCAGATGATCCAGAGAAGCTCTAAGAGAAAGAAAAATGTGTCCTAGATAAGGTTTCTGGAATTTCAAGTTTTTTCCTTAAATAACTGAGTGGCAATTTAAAGTCTTACACATTAAAAAGAAAAGTACTACTATTTTGTCTAGGCATCAGTGTTCTGTTTATAGAGTGGTATTATTGTGAAGTAACATATATAAAAGACAGATAGAACTAGTGGCCACCTAGTTAGCAACATGGAGAATTATATTTTTTTCTAGTTAGAGCACTGTTTTTCTCTAAATAGTCTAGGGATGCTGGTCTGGAAAATTAAATCATTTCAGATTCTTTTTTATGTTTCCACTGTGTAGTGACTAGACAAGAGAATGCATGCAAATAGTTAAAATATTAGTCAGGGTAAAGGGTAGAATGACAACATGAATGACAAGGCCCCTTCCTGTGTTCATGCGGGTGTGTGTGTGTGTGTGTGTGTGTGTGTGTGTGTGTGTGTGGTGCGTGTGTGTGTGTGTGAAGAGAGTGGGTTATACAAAAGAAAGGGAAGGGGAAGGAAAAACTGTTTGTCCAAACAGAGAATAGCATGCTCTATATTGACTGTAGAGTGGGTAGAAAACTAATACCCATATTTTATTAATAGCAAAATTTGAAAGAACTCAGTTTTGGACAATTTCTCTGTGGAGTGATAATCTTTTTCATTCCATCTGCAGAATCTTTTAATTTTGTATACATAGTCAATGTTAAGGATTATCCTGAGAACCTGCTCTAATTTCTTCAAACAGCTAAGAATTCATAGAGGGCTTAATGATAGACACTAAATGCTTATGGATCTAGGACAAAAGAAAGTAAAACCGATGAGTAATGTTTTATATTTTATAATGATACTTTTGAGAACAATGTGATGCAGCTTAGGGAAAGAATGCCTCCCCAGCTCATCAAAAAGTATACGAACCCAGAAATGAAAATCAGGTAGCCAAGTTGAAGAGCATAACCTTAATATTCAAGCCACTAGATGATCATAAGAGTAAGAGGGATCTTCAATGTCTACAGCATCTCTTGTCCTCAGGCAAGAAAATTTCTATCCTAAAGCAAAAGGCAATTTTCACATGCTAGAATTTGAAAGACACCTACATGTAAAATAAATTATGGCACTACAAGCACACGGAAAAATCGCTTGTTTATTTCATATTGAGAATACATCACAATATAACACTGATATCAAGGAAATAATTTGATCTGCTTTTTAACTAAAAAAAACTTGTTGTTTACAACTAGCTTAAATGCAGATGTTCCTAAACTAAAATTTACATTTCTTTAAACTATGATATTTTCAATAGTAAAGACAATGTTCTTTATTCCCAAAGAATTGTATAGAAGCTTAAGAATCGAAGAAAGTTTTACCAAAAATCTCTTATTTTCAAATTTCAGAGACTCATTTAAGAAAGCAAACTTGTGTCAGTAAGTGTCTAGGATGAGTGAATCTGTGATGATGTAAATACTGGGTATTGGACTCAGTAGACAGTCTGTGTTAAAATTAGAAAGGTTTTTCTCTGTAAGGCTGTTGAGAGAACTACTATTTTAATATAGTAGTCATGTGAGCAAAAAGGCAAATTCATATATGCCAAATCTCTTACTAGTTACTGTAAGACAGACCATTGGTTCTTCATACTTCATAAATTTAATTAGGGCCTGAAATTACACTAATAAAGTTATTTCAGGACAGCTATTTTTCATAGTCAATATATGACAGTAATTTAATGACAATTTTGATATCAGAATCATACAGTTAAGTCGTTTGCATTGTAATTAACCTGGGATAATTTATGCATGCATGCTCTGCATTTTCTTTGAGATAAGCTCCATTGCTCACAGCATGCATTTGCTGGTTACTTTTCTACTTTACCTAGTCTTCCATAAGTTATTGTATGTAAATTTAATTTAGACTACTGCAGATAAATTCTGGTTTAAACAGAAGTACCTGAGGGTATTTGATAAAAACGGGTGTTTTTTTTTTAAAAATACATAGCTATACTCATGCCAGTTTCCCCTTTAAAATAAAGGGAAACCGAGAGTCAAATTAATTAAAGAATTCTGCTTTGAGTCATCAAAGTGCCACATTTTGTTTTTTAACTTCAGTCAAAATTTGTGTCATTTTAAATGTTACAATTTAATTTATATATGGAAATTTTCTCTCCTATAAATTTCATAAAGGAAGTTGAAAGTTAAACAGTTACTAATACTACTTACTTCTTCAGCCATAACATACTTCACAGAATCAACGAAAGGGATGTACTTTTCATAACAAGAATTCTGCTTTGTGATAGTATTTTTATAAGTGATATTATCACAAAGGATCATAAAACAGGCCAAAAAATTTTAAAATGTTTATAATTTTCCTCAACAAGAAAAAGTTTTAACTGTATAATATTATGCTCAGCTCTGCTTCTAAGAAGAAAACTTACTCAAATTAGTTACCAAAGTCATTGTTTGAATAAGATATTATGTAACAGTTGAATATTTTCAGGACTGAGAACTGAACCCAGAGTCTTGAACTCTACCACTGAACTAAATGCCAAGCCCTCGTTTTAATTTGTTCCCGAGTCAGTTTTCTACGTATGTTACAGGACAGCTATTTATTGGGACCCCTCAATTCATATTTGGTGTGACACTGTATATTACCTATGCTATTACTATTTTTCTAAAGCCATGGATTGATCTGAATGTTTGCAAACAAAGTCGCTAACCCTTGGGTTAGTCTATGGTCATACAGTATACAAATACAAGCATTCACCAAACCTAGCAAGTCATTGTTGATCACTGTGGGGTCTATAGGTAACAACTGTGAATACCATCCCTAAGCAGCAAAATGTCCAAAATGGCACACTTCAGAATAAGGTTAAAACCATATGAGTTTAGCCTTACCTGTAACTATTAACTTCTTAATAGTTAACTGTGGTTGTGATTTTATTGCCCTGTTGCAAAAATAAAATGTTCTGCTGACGTTTCCATTTGTATTGTAGCTTTTGAGTGTACACAGAGAATCACCGGGTGGGACCAAAAGGCTATTGAAGTGAGATCTCTGCAGTCCAGCATCCTCGAGAATGAGCTCAAGCGCAGGTCAATCAAGAAACTGAGATTCCTGTGTACCCGTGGTGACAAGGTACAGTTTACACCCTTCAATGAAGCAGAAATAAACTAGGCATTGACATTAATTAGACTTTCCTTTCACTCAAACATTAAGATTATATTTTTTAAAACAGCACACTATTAATGAAAACAATATATACCCCAATTTCAAAGTAAAAATCTAGTTATATCCCAATTAAATATCGATATTTTATTTGACAAGAACTTGCATTAATTTTGATCCATAATCATTTTCATTTTCATAACCAAGAAATTCAAGAAAAATATGAGAGCAAATAAGCCTCCTCAGGATGATTTAAATATTTTGGTTTTGATTAGCATAATTTAATCCATATATCAATGACATTTTTTGTGATATTTCAGTGCATGCCCTACATATGCACTAATCAGATCTAAACTCCCTTTATCTGCCTTAGTCCCAACGTCATTCCTAGTCTCTTCTTGGATTTCGTTTAGCTTCGATGCATGAAAGAAATCATTTATGTTTTCTTTTTAGCTTATTTTGATTAGCATCAGTTCTCTAGTTCTTTGTATTTTGCTGCAAATGAATGACTTGGGGTTTTATTTTGCTTATTCATTGGTTAACAGGTGGCTAGATTGACTCAAAAGTTATTGCAGATAGTGCTCCAGTAACCATGGCATATGAATATTTTGGGTAGGCTGGTACCCAATTCCTATGATACATACCAAGATATGCGGGTGCCAGAACACATGGCAAGTTGTATTAGGGTTGTGTTTTTGTTGTTTGTTTGTTTGTTTTGAGGAACTTCCATACTACTTTCCAGGATTGCTATAATATTGCATTCCTACCAACAGTGTGTGAGAAATCCTTTTTTGCCATCTCTTTAGAAGCATTTCTTTGCTTTTTGAAAATACTCCATTTCTAGTTTATTCCAAGAATAAAAGAAGGCAAAAGTACTTATGGTACTTATGTTTGTTGAATATATAATTATATGCTAAGCTTTACGTTTGCTATTTTTAGATGCTCAATTTATCTTCACACGTAGGTATAATGATGACTATTTTACAGGGAAGAAAACTAAAATTGAGACTTGGAAATTTTCTGTGAAAGTTGATCAGTGTTAACTATTCAAAATAGATAGGTGGGAAATTTCATTACATAAGTGAATATTTTAAGAAATAATACTTGAAAGAAAATATCTTAATAGGTTTAAGAATCATTATCAAGGATTACACAGAATTCAAGCTAATAGAAGGGAAAGCAGGGCAAAATTGCTTCATGTCAAGGAAAGGTGCCCAATTTTGGAATATAATGCTAAGAACAAAAGTTTGAGGTCAGAGTTTGGGGTTGCAGTTCTGGCTCTGTCATCTAACAAGTTGTGAGAACCAGAGAAGTTTAATTGATCTTTAATATGTTTCTTTTGTCATGGGGTGGGAGAATGCTGGGCATGGAACCCTGGACCTCACACATGTGCTATGCAAACACTGTACCATTGTACCACATTACCAACCCTTGTTTGATCTTTAAAAATAAAAAATTAATTCCTTTATCTATAAAACGGTACTATTCACAACTTTTTGGGGAGCAATGGTAAAAATCTTACATAATATGCATTCAGTAAGCATTTTAGAGAGGTCTTGTCACATAAAATGTGTTAAAGGTAGTTGGTTTATTTTACACTCATCATCATCATGATAACCTACTAGGTAATCATGATAACCTACTAAGTATAACTTTTGATGATGTAAAAAAAAACCTTTGTATTCTTTTTGACATTTATGTCTGTCCTCTGTTCTGACTTTCTTTATTATGGAAGAACACATGTTTATACAACATGTTCTTCTCTATCCCATTGGGTTTAATTCATTATACCAAGGAAAGGAGGAAATGTCACAATCCAATTATAATCTCAAAAAATAAAAACAAATTTATTCTAATTCAAATTTTCTTTTAATACAAGGAAACATTTTTTCTGTCACTTGCCACTTCTGCTTATATTTAAGAAGTTATAGAAATTTTCTTCTTTTTCATGGTTTTCTGTTTCAGTGAATTGAGCTGACATCAAAAGAAGTAGAAAATTTAATTCTCTTTCTTCCCTCCAAATTCTCCAGTATACTCCTCCCAGTCATTCATATTCATAGTCCCTTTTTTCACTAATTGTTATTGCATGTATAAATGTATATGCATACATATTCCTAAATATAACCTGTTTATTCCACATAATGTGTAGGTATTTAGGGCTGACCTGTTGGCACTAGACAACTAGTTGGTGTGCTCTTCTCTGAGGAGGACCAACTCTCTTGATCCCAGCTCCCTGCTTTCCTCAGTTACCTGTAGTTCTTTGTATAGAGTTGAGGTGTTGTGAGATTTCCCCAATCCAATTTGTCATGTCCATTGGTGTCACCCTTGCTCAACTAAAAGAAAGCGTTGAAAACCACCTACAATAAATATGGTAGCCGCGAAGAGAAGAAGAATCATTATTCTTTGGGGAGGGCACTGGTAACTTCCCGTGTTCTGTACATGGCCTCCCACCTATGCCCATATGTTCAGCACTACTTGGCCCCAGTGGGTTATAATTTTTAAAAAGAGAGCATGAAAATGGGAGGAAACATGTTGAGGGGGTCTGGAGGGAATTGACCAAGTGATAATGTGATCATAATTCATTGTGTGGATGGATGAAAGTCTCAAATGATAGATTTTTAAAGTGAAAACAAAGTCAAACTAGTAAACCACATGAATTGTAGTTATATAGACTATGGTGAGGAGCTTGCTGTGAAATACATAATGCAAATTCGAAACTAATCAAATTTATGTTCTTTACAATCAATGAAAAATTGTTCCAAACAAGATGGTTTAATATTTTAGTTACACCAAATTATAATTATAAATTGGTACTGTGCACATTTATTTATTTCATTTTATTTTATTTTTTTTTGGTTTTTCGAGACAGGGTTTCTCTGTGGCTTTGGAGGCTGTCCTGGAACTCACTTGGTAGTCCAGGCTGGTCTCGAACTCATAGAGATCCGCCTGCCTCTGCCTCCCGAGTGCTGGGATTAAAGGCGTGCGCCACCAGCGCCCGGCTCTGTGCACATTTATTTATGAATTATCTAGCTAAAGTGGATTACGTACTCACTGATAATGCTTTTCTCTGATTTTTTTAAAGCTGTTCTTTACTTCTACACTGAACAACCACCACAGCCGGGTTTACTTTATGACCCTTGGAAAACTTGAAGAGCTCCACAGAAGTTATGCTGTTTAAACGGTCCCAATGATTTCTTCCATTTACATCCATCACATACATGCAATTGCATCCTGACATTTCAGTTTTACCATTAGAAACACTTTAACGAGAGGCTTTTAATGTAGGACATAATAGTTTCAATGAGAAATTCAGTTTTATAAGTAAAGTTAACTATAGCAAGCTCTATGTACTCCAATGGTGTACAATATCTTTTGCACGAACTTTGTAACTTTTGTTACTGTGAATTCAGACATTACTCTTAGGACAGTTTGGACAGTATCTGTATTCAGATTTACAGCATGGAGTAAAGAAACCTGTTATAAATTATGTTACAAGCGACTTGCAATTGAATTGGCCCTAAATAAGCTTTTCTAAAAAAATACATATGTGATTTTTCCAAGGAAAGGTTAGATTAAGACACAGAAGCCTAATAATTTTTATTGCCCAGACTAAGGTTGAACAACCTGTATGTACAAGGAAAATTACAGCGATCAAGGGGGATATGCCACCCAGTTCTTTTTAACAATCAATCCACAGTTGGAAACCAACTGTGATTTTTATTTCTGCCCCTTGTTCAACTGGCTTTCTCCATATAAGAACGAAAGAAGAAAACCTCAGATGTTTGCTTCCCCTTTCTGAAGCCCCTACTGTGTACAATAGCTGTTTTTACAATCTACCTAACAATTTATTTGCCAGTTTGAATACAGGACTGAACTCCAATACACATGTACTGTAGAAAGATTTTTTAATTCTTCAAAGAGTAGGCGTCAAATTCTGTCCCCATGATTGACAGAGTTCTGAATTTCATTATCTAGCCAATACTATGACCATCAGACAGTATTGAATATTTTCCCAGTCTTATATTAAAATATATAAAATGCCCTTCCAGTTATTAAGCAAAGCAACGTGGCAAAATGAAAAGAACATTGACAGCTAATACATTCTCACAATTCTGTCACTACAAACTGAGAAATGAAAGCAATCAAACAATAATCTCAAATTTAGTCATTTGTTGTAGGCAAGTAAATAATAAGACCAAAATAGCATTCATTGGAATATCAAAGTGAAATTCATGCCAGTCCATACCCAAATATTTTATAGACGCCAAAAAAATAGGTGATACTTGCTCACCTATGGTAACTGCTACCTGATAAGAAAGTGTGATTTATACCTGTCCATCCTCAATGCCATGGTTAGTTCTGAGGCCAGAGAAAAAGCTACAGAACCAACCACAAAGTATACCTCAGTGAGTCCTCTAGTTCTGCTTCTAAAGTCTGAAGACTTTGCTAGTGGGATAATAATTTTTAAACTACCTGGTTAACCAAAACAGAAAGCAGCTGACTTCATGTGATTTCCTTATAGTATATCATTTCCTGGAAAGTTTGTGCCAGAAAGGAAGATTTGGATTTTCCTATGGCTTCTATCAAGAGTATAGTAGCTCAGTGTTCAGATTATAGGAGAACCTGAGTCTACAATTTAAATGTGATTCACATTTCTGTTACTGTGACACAATAATGTGATCCTAAAAACTGGCTTATCCTTGAGTGTTTACAATTCAAATGACTTTTTTAAGTTCTAAGTTCAATAGTTACTTTAAATAAACAAACTTTAATGTCAAGTCGATACCTTAGAAGTAGTTTTCTTTTTAAAAATAATTGTACACCAAAGGCCATGGGGAACTTGGTGCAAGTACCTCATCGCTGAGCAAATGGAGCTTGCTATGTTTGAATTTCCGAATTTTTTCTCATTTAAGTAGTGTGTAGGAAAAGCCTTTTTAAGAATTTTTTCTTCATAGTATTTACTCAAAGTTAAGCTTATAACAAGTTTCATCTTAAAACATACGTTTAAGGCAGTCATACATTTTAAAAACTATTTTAGCAACTCAACTCCCATTGATCTTTGTGGCAGTTATTCCATCAAGCACAGGAAATAGCAAACAGAATCTACAAAGTTGTCCCCAACCCAACCACACAGGACAGATTGCCAGTGCAATGCCATGCTTCAAAGGCTAGTGCACTATTGAACAAAAGAAGTTTGGCATCTAGCAAGGAAAAGGGAGCTTTAAGCCTTGGGTGGCAAAGTATGAAAGAATGAAATATTTGAAGTAGTTCATTAGTAATCAGTGTCACTAATGGATATTTCCAACTTAGGAGTTAATCTGTATGGGCTCTATATAGCCTTTGGCAGGTGAATCAGAAAGGCAGAACAATGCAATTTCATAGTCATTATACTTTGTAATAGGAGGAATGACTATGTACTATACCTTGGAGCAGTACCTAGGAGGCCCAGCACATCACAGAAGTGGGAAGAGGCACTCTGAAAGCCAGTGTAACTAGAATTATGGTTTGAAGCATGAACATTCTGGCAGGTTATGAACAACACTGGTCAGAGTATGGTTTGACTTCATGGTGAGTTAGATTTTTTTATTTCCAAATTAGTTATAATAAAAGATATCATGTGAAATGTTTGAACACTAGAAAATGCTAAAAAAATAGGGCTGATAACAAAATTTCTGAGTGAGTTCAAATTAAAATGCTAAAAGCAAAGAGCAAGAAGTGATAACCATCAAAGCAATTAAATAAGCAAGGCAGTATCACTCACGTACTCACATCCCCTCACCCAAACCTTAGAATGTAAAGATTAAATACTTTTTGAGACAAATTGAAAACCAAGTAATGTTTTCATCTATTTGAGGGCTGGACAGATAGCTAGATTAGTAAAGCCAATGCCCAGTACTCTAAATTCAATCCCCAGAAATCATAAAAATTCCAGTCATGGTAGTGGATACCTTGAATCCCTGTGCTGAAGAAAGGTAGACAAATAGATTTCTGGAGCTTGCTTGCCAGCTAGTCAAAACTAATTGCAGAACTTCTGGCCAGTGAGAGAGGCTGTCTCCAAACAGGTGGATGGCATTCCTGAGGATGACACTGGATGTTATCCTCTGATTGCCCTCTTCCTGCCTCCCTCCCACCTTCCCTCCCTTCATCCGTCTCCCTTGTTTTATAACACACACACACACACACACACACACACACACACACACCATGCATACACAGGAACACACAAACATTCACAAACACACAAAATACAATTCATTTATCTGAGACAGTCTCCATAAGGAATAATGCCACACACTCTCAATGGGATCTTTTACGTATTTTTTGATTTGTTTCAAGATAATGTGCCGGTTTGAATCACTTATATTCAACTTGTATGGAGTTCATCTTTGGGACTAATTGTTTGACCAGAAACTCTGTAATGAATTATTGATTGGCTTCTTAAATAAAATTTGCAATTATTGATTGGTGTTATTATTGAAATACGCAAGCACAATGTCTTGGAATTTGGGCTCATTTCAGGAATAATTTCATTAATTAGGTAAGAATCTGCCCATTATGGAATAGTCAAGGGTCTCTCTGTTGTATGATTCTGGTCAAAGAAAGCTGTGTTTATCTAATAAGAGTTCTTTCTGTGAAGTGGACATATGAATCAGTGAAGAGTTTGTCATTCAAGAATGAAAGTGTCAGTGTAGAGTCGTAAAGCACTAGTAAAATTGGTACAAACCCAGTGCCGGGGAAGGAATGACAAGTGGATTTCTGGAGCCTACTGGACAGCCAGTATAGCAAAATCAGAGCTTCCAATTCAGTACGACAAAAAATAAGGTGGCAAGATGTCCAGTGTTGATCTATACCCTCCACGTGCACATGGGCAAATACAGGAAGCATACACATGTACACACAATATCCTAGCAAAATATCTCTGAGGCTACACCTGTGAAATTAGAAACTAACAGTACTTTCTCTAGATATGTGGGGCATATAGGCATAGAATCACATAAGACAGAGTGTGACACATTTTGGGTATGCATGGAACTCTGGTGGACACACAGGTATGGACAGCCCAAGTAAATTTCAATACTGCCTCCCCTCATATTCCATCCCAGTATCTTCATGTCTGGTGGTGAATGAAAAGTAGGAACCTTATCCAAAGAGGAGAGTACATATTTATAGTTTATTGGCAATCAAAAAGGGGTTTGTAAAAGCTGATAATAGAAGACAAAAGACAGCATAAACATGGCATTGTCACATGCTATGTATATTCAGAAACATATCTGTCTGATTCAAAATAGTAGGTCCAGAGGAAATAAAGTGAACTTATGGGTTTATGTTTACAGAAGCTGGTCAATACTGTAGATAAATGGAAAAATCAGACTCTTAAGACATCAGAGCTGTCTATGACTTTACCACTCCATACACTAAATTACCTCATTTTGTACCTGTCACAGGGGAAATGCTCAATAAATGCATGAGATAAAGGAAAATTGGGGGCATCATCAGTGGGAGGCTGAGATTATCCTTCATCTTATTTTGTTTTCAATCGCTTGAAATTCAGACATGTATTTGCTGTTTCATCAATGTATCATTTGATCAGTGATTGCATGGATATGGCACATTTTGTTTCATTTCAAGAGATCCTCACAAACCTGGAATTTTAAAATAGGTCATTATAATAATCTTCTTAATTTGTTATTTACCTTGAAAAGAAACAAAAGGGAGGCCACTATAACATTTCTATAATTCAAGACTTGCTATATCAATCATCACAACAATAAGACATTTAATTTCTGGTTTCATACAAACAATAATATGTGTTTTTCACAAATTATACAGTAGCATCATGAGATATGTTTAAATGTCTTCAAAAGTGTTCAATATGTTTGCACCAACAAATGTTATATTACTATAAACAAATATATTCCATGCATTTATTGAAGGTACCATCCTAGTAGCTAAATTATTTTTAGGAAGGAAGCCATTAAACCAAGCATTCCATACAAGAAAGATGAGTCTCTTGAGTTGAAATAGCAGCAAATATAATGGAGTTCAAAACTGATTGAATTACCAGAATGTAGTTCTTTTCCATAGGTAAAATTAAATTACATGACAAGCTGGTGAAATATGGGCTACATTTGCTATTTCCCCACTGGTCTATTGTCTACACTCATCCAAATAGATACTTGATTCCTTTAAGTGGCTTCGGGGTTCCCTGGACATGAGTATCCATGAGAGTCTTTGAGCTAGGTGCCCAAATACCTTGGGTCATATCCAAATGACCCTACTGTCTTCCTGGGTCATGTGAACATATGGATTCTTGCTGCTTTGCAAACTGTAGTTCCTCCTAGTCTTTCAGTCTCCCGATGAAGCTATCTCCAGTAAACCCTTTAATTCTGTCTGCACCCCATCCCATATACAATTAATTATCTCTTTTTATTCATTTTTAAGAATGACCTAATAAAATCATGACAACAAACTTAGATTTTTAAAAAGTTTCTTTCATATTCCACTATATAACCCCTTAAGTGCTAAGATTTTTAAGTAACTCTCCATGAGTTGTGATTGTTACTTAACCTAGGGAAAATGAATTAAATATATATTTGCCCCTTATATGACCTCAATGACAGACTAGAAGAATGATTATACCCCATACAGCTTTAGGAATCATTGACTTTACTGATCTTGATTACAGGAATCTGAGTGATAAGTTACTGGATGTGGCTGATCATGCAACCAGCTTCATTTGTATGGATTCTTTTGGGATTTTAAATTCAGAAGGTATAATGTTAATTATAACTGAGAAGAAATGAAGGCCAATACAATTCAAACAATATCGTTTTCTGAACAATCAATAAGAAGTCCAATTTTTCATGTACTTGTCGGTTGTTGGAGGATAAGATTATACTTACTTGGCATTAAATCCCAATGTTAATATTAAATCCATATGTATAGTTGGAGTCTTAATTTGTTGATGAGGGCCAAAGAGATGACTCAGTTGGTAAGAAAACTTCCTGTGCAAGTATTAAGACCCGAGTTGAAATTCTAAGCACTCATGTAAAATCAAGACATGGTAGAGTGAATCAGAAGCTCCATGGTTTGCTAGATGCCAGCCTAGCCTCCAGTTCGGTGAGAGACCCTGCATCAAGGGAATAAGGCAGGGAATGTTAGAGCAAGATACCTGATAGTCCTCTTCTCACCTCCATAACCACATAGGTGAGCACACTTGATAGAATGCACACAGGTACATACACTGCACACACAATCACATGCCCTCATAAAAGACTGACTGACCGAATGAATGAATGAATGAATGAGTGAATGGAATGCCTTGGGTATGGTGAGGAACAAGAAGAGAGCAAAAAGAATCCTCTGTTACTGAAGCAGAGCCACACACACCTCTATGACACATATAATTGCCATGAATATTTAGCTCTCCTGGCACTTACCTGATAGAATGAGTTATGAATTATGATATGTTCTTCCTGAATTAGATTTGAGAGCAGAAATAATTTATGAGAGGTATGTGAAGTGGAAGGCAGCTATTATCCCCAACAAGTACATCTTATTCTTATTGGTCTCTATGCATATGCACACACTGGGAACTCTTGACATACCCAATTCTGCATTTAACCTACAAGGTTAAGTAAGGTTACATAATGAGCTTCAGTTCAAAGAATGTGCATGCTTGTGCATGCAAATATCTGTCTAACCTGCTTAAAATAGCAAATTGTTTAACACCAGAAACTGAGGACATTCAGCTTCAAATGTTGGAGCATGGTGTGTTTCTTGTATGCAGCAGAAGAATGGATTCTGTCTTCGAATCCATTCTGTTAGCCTGTGTCTTTTTATAGGCAAGTTAAGACCATTAATATTAAGGGATACTGTTGGGGAAGTCCTGTTATTTGTCAATAAAACACTGCGGGCCAATAGGAATCTAGATAGGTGGTACTAGGAGTCCAGGAGATCTCTGGGAAGGAGAAACACAGGAGAGTTGAGATGTAACGCCATGGGGTAGGAAGCCCGGAACTTCTCCGGTAAGAGACATACTTAGATAAACAATTATGGGGTAATTACTTAAGTCAGAGCTAGCCAATAAGAAACAAGCAAGGCCAACAGCTTCATAATTAATATAGCCTCCTGTGTGTTTATTTGGGACTTATGCGGCTCTAGAACCAGGCTGGCGGGAAGGCTTCTCTCAAAGAAAAAGCTTCTCTTAACAGGATACTAATGACCATTGATTGCTCATTCTTGTTTGTTTTGGATTTGTTAGTGGTAGTGGTATTATGTATCCATTTCCACCCCCTTTTTCTTTTGGCTGTTGGTAAAGTGGGATTATCTATTGCCTGTGTTTTTGTGGGTGTAGTTATCTTCCTTGGGTTGGAGCTTTCCTTCCAGAACTTTATCTGTAGGGCTGGATTAGTGGATATGTATTGTTTAAATCTTGTTTTTTCATGGAATATTTTGTTTTCTCCATATATAGCCATTGAAAGCTTTGCTGAGTATAGTAGTCTGGGCTGGCATCCGTGGCCTCTTAGTGTTGGTAGAATATCTATCCAGGACCTTCTGGCTTTCAGGGTTTCCATGGAGAAGTTGGGTGTAATCCTGATACGTTTGCCTTTATATGTTACTTAACCTTTTTCCTTAGCTGCTCTTAATATTCTTCCTTTATTTTGTATATTTGGTGTTTTGATTATTATGTGGCGAGGGGACTTAATTTTTTTTTTTGGTCCACTCTATTTGGTGTTCTGTAAGCTTCTTCTACCTTCCAGGACATGTCTTTCTTTATGTTGGGAAAGTTTTCTATGATTTTGTTGAATATGTTTTCTGCCCCTTTGAGCTGTATTTTTCACCTTCTTCTATACCTATTATTCTTAGGTTTGGCCTTTTCAGGGTGCCCCATATTTCCTGGATACTTTGTGTTAGGCATATTTTGGACTTGAGATTTTCTTTGTTTCTTTCTTTTAGTGAGTCTTCAACATCTGAGATTTTCTCCTCCATCTCTTGCATTCTATTGGTTATACTTACACTTGTTGTTCCTGATCATTTACCCAGCTTTACTATTTCCAGCATCCCCTCATTCCATGTTTTCTTTATTGTTTCTACTTCAGCTTTCAAGCCTTGAGCTGTTTGAATTGTTTCTTTCACTTGTTTGATTGTTTTTTTTTCTTGGCTTTCTTTGAATTGTTTAAGAGATTTGTTTATTTCTTGAATTTTTCATTTGTCTCTTTATCCATTTCTTTAAGGGATTTTCTCATTTCCTCTTTGAGTGTTTCTATCATCTTCATAAAGTTGTTTTTGAGGTCCTTCTCTTCTGCCTCATCTGTTTTGGGATGTTCAGGTCTTGCTGGTGTAGAGTCCCTAGATTCTGGTGGTGGCATACTAGTCTTTCTGTTGTTGAGTGTGTTCTTATACTGTCATCTTCACATTCCTTCTTCGAATGGGTGCAGGTGAGGTCTCTCCTTCTCCTCTAATCTACCGGTGGGTGTAGGTGGGCCAAGACTTCAATGTCGGCACCTCTGGATGGTCCAGCCTCTCCTGGTGTCCTCCTCACTCAAGCGGGGGTGGGGGGTGTCAAGACTCAAGTGGAGGGAGGATGGACAGAGGGCATGGGAGAGGCCAAAACTGAAGTGGCTAGACCCATTGTGGTGGGTCCAATACTTGAGGAGCGGACCCAGGAAATTCCAAGGAGGGGATGGGAGGAGTTGGGCCTGAGCAGAACCCACACTTACCTCAAGCAGTTTTAATAAATTTTTTTCATACAATTCTGATTATTGTTTCCCTTTTCAGAACTACACCCAGACTCTCTCCTACTTCCCCCATACAAATCCACACCCATTCTTTCTCTCATTAGAATACAAACAGGCATATAAAATAATAATAAAATAAGATAAAACCAAACAACCTGAACAGGACTAAACAAATAATGTTGGTAACTTCCTGAAAGCTTTGTTGCTGGAGTTGCCCACTCTAGTTACTCTTCTGTTTTCTTGTGTTCTACCACCTCCTGGGACCTCACCCAGGTGGTTCCTGTGGGTTCTATCTCCTCATGGGACCTCACCCGGCTGTTTTCTGTGGGTTCTAGTCCTTCATGAAACCTCACCCATCTGGTTTCTGTCGGTTTTAGCACCTCATGGGACCACATTAAGATGGATTCCAGGTTTCTGTCTGTCTCTTTTTCTCCATCTCTGTCTCTCCCTCTATTTATCCCTCCCTTTCTCAATCTCCCTCCCCTCCACCTTCTGTGTGTGTGTGTGAGTGTGTGTTTGTGTGTGTTTCCTCACTTTTAATAAATTATCTTTCTACACGAGCTCATTTTGTCTGCTGTCTGATAGTTTTCCCCACTGCTACCCACTGTGTTTGACAGTTATTCTGCCTTTGAAGTCTTTGGCAAAGAAAACAAACCCGATCAAGGTGCCTTGATGTTTACACTAGGGCCCTACCAGGGGAGCTACCACGCACTCCTACACACATACACACACACACACACACACACACACACACACACACACTCAATAGGCTTGGTTTCTACTACTTAGGTTAACAAGAGCCAAAAAATGTCACCGATATGCCTTCTCGGGTTGTGCAACTGCACAGATCACTCAGCATAAGCAGTGTTAATGCAAGGTTCAAAAATTTATTTACAGTAACAGAAAAATGTACAGTTGATTATATTGCATAATCTTTTAACGTTAAAAATGTTGCCTCTAAGGAGGGAAATGCTACCTGGATAAGTAAAATACCTAGGTTTATTGTCTAGCTCCTTTGTAATCTTGGAATACCTGTGCATATGGGATAAAACTATTTCACCTATTGTTTTTAATTTTCCAAAATATTTCCAAAACTTAAGTAATATTTTAGATATAAAATTGTCAGCACTGATCATTGTTATTTCGGACCTCTAGTAAATATTGCCAGCCTTTTTTTTTAAGAATAGCCCATGTGTTAAAAGAATAGCTACCTTCAGTCTCATTCAACCCTCTTCCCCTCCCCAGCTTCCTAATGAATAGAACTTGGGCTCACAGGAATAGCCAATGTCAAAAAAGGAAACATTCTACAATTATATCACTCAAACCCTCATTCTGTGACCCTTTCACCTTGCCAATACCTGCTATCTGCTCACCTTCAGTGACCTGGTTACTACACCAATGACCCCTCTCCTTTGATTACTCTGCCCTACCTAGTTTTCCCACCCTAACCAATTTATAATGGGCCTGAGAAAATGAATCTCACAGCTTGATCAGAAAGCCTGTCTTGTTGTCTATTCTTTGTCTCTTGTCCCTTTCATTCCAGTTTTCTGTAGGCACGACTCCCATTGTGCCCTGCTGGCCAAGGCATAAAATATTGGGAAAGTCCTATCTCCTGAGAAAGACCTGCTTCTGTATTCTACATGGTGTGATTGAAGAATGTCTCCTTACTCAAAGTTTCTTTATCCAAATATTCGCTGGTCCTTTCTCTAACTCCCCTACTAGTTTAATTCAGGTTGTTTAAATGGAGAAGTATAAGGTGATACACAGAAGTTGCCTAACCTAGAGCAGACAAGGGTGAACATGATTCTCATCTGACTCTCATGGGACAAATATTTGAAATTTGTATCTTATTCTACCGTAGCTTGTTTTATGTAGTGTTATATCAAATGTAAAAGATAGAAGCAGTCTTTGGTCTTATGACCACTTGAACTTTTTTCAAATCATTCTTAGACCTGTGTCTATGAACTATGTAAACCACTAAGTGGTGCTATAAGCTCATGTTTGAGAAACATGATTCCTGAGCTCAGTTATTTTGTTAATATAATGATACTTAGACTTCTTTGGGCATAGAAAAAAACTATAGGCAGATTTTCACCCAAATTGTCACCATCTTGCTTGAAATGAGTAATCAGAGGCCATGACTTGAGACTGGTACATAGGACCATTTAGAAGGCCTAAGGATGAAAGACACAAGGAACATTCAATATCATGTTCCCATTGCATACCATTTTATTTTAATAACTGCAAGAGTGTAATATAATTGCAACATTAGAGAATATTGTCTTATTATTTAAAAATAGATTCTCATGCTCTATGGGTATTGAAAACATATGTAAAAACTTGATATACTAGAAGGTTTGAAGGGATAAATGCCTGAAATTTATATTATATTTACTAAGTCTCTGTTAACTCCCCCAAATTGTAATTGAAAGCTCAATTTTCATCTCAATTTTTAAAACCTTACAACTTAGTTGGTGATTGTCTCACAGGCATTTTACTCTCAGGACATATGGCAAATTTTAAGGATAATTTGATTGCCCAACTGGATAAAGGTGCTACTACTGATATCCAGGAGAAGAACCAAGGGAAAGAAGGATACTATGGAGGGAAATAAATAAGAATAGCAGGGGGCTGGGGAGGTGGTGGTGTTCTTACTTTCTTAAGAAGCCTGAGTCCCTGAATTCATCACAGCACAGGGGAAGGCAACAGGACAATTACCAGAATTTGCTGGCCAGCTACTCTAGCTGAACCAGTGACTTCCATGCCCAATGGGAGTTCGTATCTCAAAAAAGAAGTTGAACTAATGCACAAACTGACTTAGCGGAGCCCATTCTATGTGGAGAGATACATTGCCCAGCATAGACATGTGTGGGGGGTGGAGAGGTGCCTTGGTCCTGCCTCAGCTAGATGACGGGACAGACTTAGTAGACTATTTAGGGGAGGCCATACCATCTCCGTGGAGCAGACAGGAGGAGGGATGAGTGGGGGAGTGGGAGGAAAGGAGGGAGTGGGAACTAGAATTGGAATGTAAAAAATAAATTAATCAAAAGGAGAAAAAATAAATACAGGGTATGAATCAGACAATGAGAACATAGAATACAGAAGAAAACAGAGCATATGGAGGGGTCTCCACTCTATCGCATGTGGAGGTAGCCTTTCTGATGGGGATGCTATTAGGAGAAACAGGACAAAGCTGAGTGACCTAATGTGTGATTCTTAATTTTCCCAGTTTAGCCATTTATTCTGGGTTGCATCTAACCAATGCAGTCTGTTCCCTGGTTGATACCACATATATTTCCTTTTATTGGTTGATTTCATATATATTTCTCCTGTCATACCGAGTACACACTGTGAGCAAAACTTCTGTATCAAGCTCTACTCTACTACTGGCACCTTGGTAATGCTATATCTCATATAATTGGTTAATAAATTGGTTTTAATTAAAAAAGAAGTTGAAGAGTTATTGAGGAAGACATAGGGATGTCAACATCTGACTTCTACAATGCGAAGGTCTGACTTATACACATACACACAAAGACACACACAGACACAAGTATACAACCATATCTACATGCATGTGTATATGTGTCATGTATGTGTTTGTGTGTATGTATATATATACATATATATGTATGAGATGGTGACAAACATCAAAAGAATAAGTGAATTAAGCCAATTTGAGAAAGGCAATCAACATATTTTCTCTCATTTGTCATTTGTAGATTTCATATAGTCAAGTGAAATCATGAATGAATGAATGAATTAAGCAAAAGTAAAAATGAAAATATCTTGGAGGAAATGGACACAAGTGAAATGGAGAGGGGTGAGAAAAGAGGGAGGATGGGGAGGATGTGGCAGGAAAGCATTATACAATATTATATATTGCTCCTTATAAAATATATACCTGACTGATAAGAATAAGTAGAGAAGAAAAAGAAGCTTTG
Source organism: Mesocricetus auratus (assembly GCF_017639785.1). NCBI lineage: Eukaryota > Metazoa > Chordata > Mammalia > Rodentia > Cricetidae > Mesocricetus > Mesocricetus auratus. The sequence continues at coordinate 75,730,205 of NW_024429188.1, forward strand.
GTACTGAGGATGTTTTTTCTTGACACAGGGTATTGCTATTAGAGCCTGCCGTGGCTTTGATTTTCTATTCTTCCTGCTGTAGAGCATGACATATGAGTACATGTATGTTTAATGTGAATAAGTGTGTATACATATAATAGATAATTTTGTTTGTTGAAATTAATTAAATTGTTAGTTTATATACATTGCTGTGACCAAATTACAGCAAATTAATCTCTGTAGTTTATGTGGTAACTTCAGCTTCATAGAGAGCAAAAGAAGGTTTGGGAAAGTAAAATAATTTGATGAGAAGCATCCCATTTTTAATTCTGGATAGCACTGGCTATCCTAAACACTGCTATCTAGACCAGGCTGACCTCAAATGCACAGATTCTGCCTGCATCTACCTTCCAAGTACTGAGATTAAAGACATATGGTACAATACCCAGCAAAACCTCTGTTTTTAAATTAGCTTACAACATAGTGAATTTTCATAGTTTTTCATACATCTTTCATTTAGGTTAGCACTCCTATCATGTCCTGTTCCCTAACCTCCCATCCTTAGATGTTACATCATACAATATGTATCTACCTAATGCCACCTTGTAGTAGTGAACCCCACAAAGCTATCTGCCCATGGGGGGGGGCAAGTAAATTAGCACAGGTAGATATAAAAGGAAGTGAAAGGAAAAGGACCCTCCTTTTCTCTTGGATGCCAGCCACGCTTCTAACTCCTAGCTTGTGTGACTCTCTCTCTGGTAAATAAATATATTGTTTTCCCTATAGCATTGACTATCATCTATATCTGGTGTCAGAAGTGGGATAGCTTTGCGGGGTTCACTCCTACAAGAAAACCTTTGGGTCCCATCTAAATTAATTAAGATTTGATCAGAATAGAAGACGTCTCAGGAGGAGGAAAGATGACGGCTCATCTACAAGGTCATATTATACCAACTACTGCTATGTGTAAGGAGACCTCATCAAAGGAAAGAGAAGTGTTCTGTTTGTGTCTTTACAGGAAAAATTAGTTCTGAACAGTGAAAAAATACTAGGTATATGGATACCTAAAGAAGAAAGGATAGCTACTCAGAGGACCACCAAACATGCAATAATACAACATGTTATCAATGTCTAAATCTCTCTATTTTGTTATTGTAATTTCTATTTTCTTCTCTTCTTGATATGCCTGAGTCCCAACTCATCTAATTAACGCTGGCTTTAGAGTTGGATTGGCTCTCCTGCTTTAAACCCAAGCATATTGTTAAAATGCAATTCAGACTTTCTGTATTATATCAAAGAGCCATTGATTTAAAACAAAAGAAAACAAAAATCAGGACTGTCATCTATGTATACTTGGTTCTTTTTCTAAAACTCTAATCTCCTTCATGTGTATTATCTTCCTTAGGGTCGCCTTTCCCAGTATAAATATAAAAGTTAAAAATCTCTGCGCTAACATTAATATTTCAGTTTTCCAGAGAAAAGGGGATTTCTTGACAGCGGTCTTCAACTGCTTCAGAAAGAGAATGTGGATTCACTTTCCCTACTCTGCCTGATTCGACTAGATACATCTAAACTGCCCCACATCATCGACCCCACCTGACAAGCACTATCCTGGAACCAGCTTGGAACTACATCACTCGACACATCTGCAGACCAAGGAACTGATACAGTGCATCTTCTGCAATCTGATCAGAGCTTCAGATAAGAGCTTCAATCAAAATTAGAACTCTAATCAAAAACTTCAGTCAAGCATCTCCTGCCGAACAGAGACTAATTAAGACTCTTCCTACACTAACAATTTCTTCCCACAGGTCCCCATGATTGTCATCGTCCCACTTCAACAGGAAGTAAATTTGAGAATTCCATATCCCTTCTCCCTACTATTGATATTAGAGGATAGTTTACACCTGTTAGTGTTAATTTGCAATTATTTTAGGGTTGGGATTGGAAGGAGGTGTTCAGACTTAGGCATCCCTTTCAGATAAGTTTAGAATTTAGGTGGAATGGATATGTTTAGCTTAGGATAAGTAGATTATAACTTAATTATCACCCTCTCTCTCTATATATATATATATGTTGTATATGTTTGAGTTTGTATCAAATTTAAATCTTCTATTTAGACTAAAAGGGGAATTGTAGTTGTGAACCCCACAAAGCTATCCGCCCATGAGGGCGGGGACAAGTAAATTAGCACAGGTAGATATAAAAGGAAGTGAAAGGAAAAGGACCCTCCTTTTCCCTTGGAAGCCAGCCACACTTCTAACTCCTAGCTTGTGTGACTCTCTCTCTGGTAAATAAATATATTGTTTTCTCTATAGCATTCACTATCATCTATACCACCTGAATATTGATCTTGAAGCTTAACTAAATTCTATAGCTTTATTTTCATGTTGATATAATTCAAGCTATGTTTAAATGTCCCTTTAGAGTTCTTTGATTAATGTTTTATTTTTACATATATTGTTTAATCTCCTTAGATTTGGCAATTTCCCAAGCTATCTTTGTCTTGCTGGGTTAGTACTTTCTGGTCTATAATGTGGGATACTTCAGGGACTAACTCATTAATGCCAATGCCTTCAAGTTGATTTTACTAGTGCTTTTCTGATTTACTAAATCCTTACCAAACTTCTGGAACCTTAATCTATTTACTGCTGACAGTTTTATGACATCTCCCAAAATAGAGGTGGATTTATCTATTGCTATTTGTAGCTTTAGCAGTTTTGTGCCTCCTACTTTGATGTTTTATTGTTAAGTGAATACAATTTAAGGATTATGATGTCTGTATAAATGACACATTTATTATCTGCAATGCCTGTTTTTATCTATAATAATCATCCTGATTCTGAAGTTCGCTTTACTGAAATGAATAGAAAGTACAGCTTTCTTTTATTCACATATATCTTTGTCATCCCTTATCTTTCAATTTGGCTGTCTTCCTATTTAAGATAGGTTTCTTAGCTGGGTGTGAGAGCAAGCCCCATAGTCTCAGCTACTCAGCATGTTGGTACCAGAGGAGTCTAGATGTTTTTGACCAGTCCAGGCAACATAGTGAAAACCTACTCAATAAACTAATTAAGTTTTATAGACAATATGTACTCGGGACCTGTTTGGTATTAACTTTATATGTTTTAATTGGTGTATACAGGACATGTCCTTTATCACAATTAGTACAGCTTGATTAGTAGTAGTAACTTCCATGTTTAGATTCCATTCATTGCACTTGCTCTTTTTAGCTTTCTCTGGTTATACTTCAGTTTCCATTTCATTTATTTTTAAAGTATTTAATTAGTAACCTTAAGTTTCAATAGGCATCTTAGTTAGCTTAAATCTGCCTTCAATTAACACTTTACCACTTCATATGCATCACACATACCTTTGAATTGAGTATATTAAATTCTTCAGTCCTGTCCTTCCTTTCTCATCTCCATATGCTGCAAATAATACAGCTTTGTCTTTATTACTTTAATCAGTCTATTGCCTTTTAGAGCAGCCAAGGAAAACGGAAGATTTTGTTTTGCCTTCATTTATCCTTTCTTCTAGAATTCTTCCCATTTTTAAATGAAAACATGTTTTTTATTTATAGAACCGCTTTGTTCTTAAAGAAAATATCTTTATGTTCTTTGAAAAGTGAATCTCAACCCTCCTAATGCTGCGATCTTTTTATACAGTTCCTCATTCTGTGGTGACCCCTAACTGATGGGGAAGTCCTGTGTATATGTCAATAAAGCACTGTTGGCCAATAGGGAAGCAAGATAGGTGGGACTAGGAGTCCAGGAGGACCCTGGGTAGGAGAAGCACAGGGAGTCACGATGTAGCCCACCAGAGAAGTAAGATGTCCGGAATTTTTCTCTGGTAAAAGAAATGTTTCGATTAACAATTATGGGATAAATACTTAAGTCAGAGCTAGCCAGTAAGAAACAAGCAAGGCCAACAGCTTCATAATTAATACAGTGTCTTGTGTGTTATTTGGGGACTACAACGTGGCAGAGCCCAGGCTACTGGTGGGGAAAAACCAAAGCGGCTGGCAAGGAAAAGGCTATAACTATAAAATTACTTTCATTGCTACCTCATAAATGTAATTTTGTTACTGTTGTAAATGTTAATGTAAGTATCTGTGGTTTCTGGTGTTCTTAGGTGTCCCTTGTGAAAGGGTTGTTCGACCCCCAAAGGGGTTGTGACTCACAGGTTCAGAACCACTCTAAAATTTACCTGAAAATGAATTCTTTCATTTTTTGTTTTGCCTTTGTATTTTACTTTATTTTGTGATACTTGAGATTGATTGAAGCCTTAGCCCATAATAGGCAAGCACTATATCACTGAGCTAAATCCATAGCTTTTAGCTTATTTAAGACAGGATTATATTAGGGTTCTCAAATAGCCTTGATTTCACTCTGTAACTTCAGCAGGCTTTCAGTTTAAAACCTTCCTGCCTCAGCCTCAGAGTAATTAAGAATTCAGACCTGTACCCACCGGCTGAACTTTACTTTAATCTTATTTTACTGGTTACAGAATTGTAAGTTTTTTATTGCTCTTTTTTTCCACCAACAATTTAAATGTCTCACAGTTCTGTTTCTATATACACATGGACTATATTTCTTATAATTTATCTTTATTTTATGTGCATTGTTGTTTTCCCTGCATGTCTGTGTGAAGGGATCAGATGTTGGAATTAAAGACAGTTATTAGTTGGCACATGGGTGCTGCCAATTGAACCCTGGTCCTCTGGTAGTCAGTGCTCTCAACTGTTAATCTGCCTTCATCTCAAGCTCCATGGACTATTTTTTTAACAGCAAAGTACGCTGTCATTCCAGCAAAGTGGTAGCCTACAGAATAGGATGCAGAAGGGGAGGGAGAAAGATTTGAAGAGCTAGAGGTAGTGAGTGATCCCAGGAAAACAGCATCTTCAGACATAACTAGACTGATACACATATGAACTCACAGAGACTGAGACAGCAAATGCAAGAACAGACTCAAACTGTACAAAATCCCAGCACTGAGAAGGGGAAGTAGATACAAAAATCCCATGCCTAACCAAGAGGCTATTTCCAGTTTATAACTACTGTAAAAGGAAAAAAATCACTTTTCTCTAATGAAGTAACATTGGATTTATCAACCACACTTCAGGGCAGGCCCTATACCCAGGGGTAGTTGGTCAACACAAAACAGACTACATAAGTTTGTAATGCATTTTTTTCTCTCTTATTTTGTTTTATTGATTTTTCTCTCTTTAGTTTTTCTGTTTTGATTTTTGTTTATTGAGTTAGTTCTGGTTCCTCTTTTGTGATTTTGTTTTGTTTTAAGCAAATGAACATGAAGTTGGGAGGGTAGAGAGGCAGGGAGGATGTAGAATAGTTGCATGATTGTAAAGACTATGATCAAAGCATACCGCATTAAAAATTTAAATAAAAGTTAACTAGGACACCCTCAAAAAGAGAGAGAGGGAGGGAGGAAATGAGAGAAAGAGGGAATGGAAATTGGGAACAAAGAAGAGAGACAGAGAGGAACGAGGAAGAGAGAGAGGAGGAGGGGGAGGAGGAAGAGGAGTAGAAGGAAGAGGAAGAGGAGGTAGATGGGGAGGAGGAGGAAGAAGAGGAGGAGGAGGAGGCTGAAGTCAATGGCATACTTTTCCAGATGTCATGAAGCGCTGGTAAATTCTGTTCCTGTGGAGAACAGGTCTTGGCAATGCATGCTTTTTCCTTCTCCTGCCAAACAGAAGTGCTGTCCTTTGGGCTTTCCATTATGAAAACCTGACAGGATTTCTGGAGATAAAACTCAGAAAACTGTAGTGGCCTTGCCCTCCCTTGCCCTGGGGGTGTTGTCTTCCAGAAGCTTCTCCTTGTCACAGTATTTAACATCACCATTTATGTGTTCCCATCAGCTTATGGTTTTAGTGGAGTTTGTCCCTGGTAAAAAACCTGGCTGTGACTCTCAGTCTCCCTGTATGGAAATGTGGTATTTGCCCTGAAAATTGAGCCTGATAATTTTTAAATGTTTTTCATTGAAGTTGAATTACATCAGTTCCCTTCCCTTTCTTGCCCTCAGACCCTCAGAGCTCCCCACCTTCAAACCCTGTCCATACCCTCCCCCTCAGGCCTCAGAGCTACCCACCTTCAATCCTCTTCCATATCCCCATTCAGGTTGATAGTCTCTTTTTTAATTATATACTTAATGAAAAAAGGAAATGCAAACCATTAAAGTGGAAAAACATTATTTGTTTTAGTTTTGTGAACATGGGAATAGTGATTGCTCCGGTTTTTCTGCGTTCAGGATTAAACCAGAAGTCAAAACTGACCTTTTTTAAACCTTCAATTGGTTAAACTTAATTTGTGGTTGTTTATTTCTTTTCTGTGTGTGAAAAAGACACAGCCTACAATTTAAAGTGTACAATAAAGTAGTGTGCATTGCTTCCAACATATCTCTGGGGCTTTTCCTCCTGGCAAACAGAGAGCACACCAACTGAGACTGTAGCTGCAGTAGCACCTGGTGACTGTCAATCTCCTTTCCACTCCTAGTGTTTGAGCACTTTGTACAAGTCATTGAAATGGAATCATGTAGTAATTGCTTTTTGCAACTGGTTTGTTTAAAATTAGTATATTGTCCTTAAGGCCCATCTACATTATCATACATAAATCTTGATTTGAAAATCAAAACTCAAAGCAAAACCCTAGCAACCATGTTCAATTTTCAATAGCTTTTGTCCTGGTTAGTCTCACTGAGAAGCTGATTTTGAAGAAGAGATTTGAAAGAAGTGGAAAACAGTCAAGCAGGTGTCTGGGGGAAATAATCAAGAGGGGTAGAGGCAGAGAAAGAACCTAAAATAAGAGTGTACTTGATATATCAGCAGAAAATCAATACAGCCACATTGACGCAGTAAAAGACAAAAGGAATATTGCAGGAGCAGAGATTAGATAGAAAAGAATAAGTAGAGCAGCCAGAAACTGAAGGCCCTGCAGGCGATTATAATTGCCTCTGAATGAAGTTTGACTTTCTTGGAGGGGGTTGAGATAGGAGAGGTACACGATCTAATGTGCACAATGGAAAGAATACTGTGTGTGCTGTGCTAAAAGTAGGCCGTATATATGAACTAGATGAGCCCCAGATGCAAATAGAATTCACATGGACCAATGATTCATTGTGCAAACACATCCTGAATATTTGTCCAGATTATATCAGTGGAAAATAGGAATGAAGACAGAGAAAAACTGCAGTAATTATGTTCCCATAGTTCTTGTATTTTAGGCTGTGCAAACTAGAATGCAAATGAACCTAAAATATTAGGTACTACAGCCTAAGCCTCTTTCAAATCAAATAATGTCAAATTAAAAGTAGTGGCAGTGGTGCAATTGAGAATTAGCATCATCATCTACGCAGTAAATTTAATTAAAGCTATCGCTATGTCCTCATTCAACTCTAATTTAAGACGAATGAAAATGTTCATCCTTTCAATCTTAGCTGTAAACAGCAAACTAAAGTAAAATTTCTAAGACGGATTTCCCCTACTTTGATAAATAATGTTTTATGGAACCAAAACCACACCAATTCGTGTACATATTTGTGTGATTGTGTTTTAATATAATGGCAGAATTCAGAAGTTGCAACAAAAAGAGTATGGGGCCTACAGTACTAAAAATATTTATTCTCCCTTCTTTCCTGAATAATATGATCTCATATTTGTAACCTCAAATTCTACCTACAAAATCCTAAAATAGGAAGTAAAACCCAAGTTAAGCTAATAAAGATCAGAGTAGAAATTAATGAAGAAGAAATCTAAGAAACAATGGGAACAATCAATGAAAAGAAAAGCTGGTTCTTTGATATATCCTTAGTACAATGAAAGAGGGGAAAACTGCAGCAGATAATAGAAATCAGAGAGGTGTCATCACAGGAGCCACTAGGGATTCTAAAACTATTACAGTTTATTCTGGATAAAATAGAGAAACTAAGGAGCCTTCTGTGGAGGAGAATGCTACATATCCACCTCGCAAGGCTATTATGCCCAATTGTTTGCTCAAACACTCATCTAAATTATGTTAGGAATATGTTTTTTTTTCTTTTACATTTATTTATTTTCTATGGAGAGGGTGTAAACATGTGCCACAGAAACACATGTAAACATCAGTGGACAACTTGGAGAAGTTCACTTTCTTCTTCCAACACCACCTGTGTCCTAGGGATCTACTTCAGATTGCCAAACTTATTGCAAGTACCCTTATCACATTGGTCTACCTCACTGGTTCACTAACATGTTTTCAAACTATAATAAACATCTGCAAATAGGCCACTGTAAGTTAACATTTCCCTTTCTTTTTTGTTAGGTTTGAATTGTGACGCAATGGTCAAAAGCAGCTCAGAATAGTGGGCAGTTCCACATCACAGTCCACAATCAAAGAAAGTCAGGGCAGGAACGAAATGCAGGCACTAAAGCAGAAGCCACGGCACAGTGCCATTTACTGGCTTGACCCTCATGCTTTGCTCAGCCTGCATTCTTACACAACCCAGGACCCAGGGGTGGCAAGGCCCACAGTGGCCAGTGGTCTCCCACATCAATCATTAACCAAGAAAATGCCCCTACAGGCTTGCCTATAGACCAACCTATTGGAGGCAATTCCTCAATCATGGTTTTCTCTGCCCAGGTGACTAGCTTGTGTCAAGTTTACAAAAACTAACATACACAGTTCCAAACTGTTCACATCACAGAGCCTTTTTCACTTCTGTTGTTTCTTTCTCTCTGATTGGATTTATGGTCCTTGCCGTAAGTGGGACCCCATGCTCAATACTATTCACTGGAAAAAAGAAACAACTGTTCTGGCTCTGTCATAGGCCCTAGCAAAGAACCCAAGTCCTTTCATTGTGCTAAATGAATAATAATAACCCACCCCCTAAGTTCTTACATTTATACTAACAGTTTGGGGCATATATCAACTCTCCTCAAAGAAACTTCTTTTTGCAGCAGATGGTTATTAATAAAAAAAACTCTTAACTGTTAATGCAGAGAACAAAAGCCTGTGGAGTGCTCGGCTCTACATGTGACATCTATAACACACCTTGTTTCTCCCAGACTCAGGATGTGGAAAGATTGTAAGAGTGAAAGGAAGTGGATGTCTCTAGTGAACATGCATTTACTGGACATGACAGCACAGTTGCACACAGGAACTCCCAACAGCTGTGAGAATGTACGAGCCTTGCACAAAATGGTGCCAAGCCAAATCCCAATATGGATGAGGGAGGGGCTCCTGAATTCCCATCTCAATATGAGAAGATACTGACAATGCACAGCTGTCAGGGAAGAGATTTCAAGAATGCAGCAAATGAGAGGCCACCCATGCTCCAGTAGATGGCTCTGCACCCATGTACACACTGGTAGCACTGAGTGAACTCCATGGGTATTAAACTTTTTAAATTTAAATTAGAAACAATTTTGTTTTGCATGTCAATTCCAGTTCCCTCTCCCTCCCCTCTTCCCCTGCTCTCCACTAACCCCCTGTCCCACCCCCTTTCTGCTCCCCAAGGATGGTGAGGCCTTCCCTGGGGGATCTTCAAAGTCTGTCACATCATTTGGAGAAGGGTTTAGACCCTCCCCCATGTGTCTAAGCTGAGAGAGCATCCCTTTATGTGGATTGGGCTCCCAAAGTCCATTCATATACTAAGGATAAATACTGATCCACTACTAGAGGTCCCATAGATTAATGGGACCTCCGAATTGACATCCATGTTCAGGGGGTCTGGGAAAGTCCTATGCTGGTTTCTCAGCCATCAGGCTGGGGTCCATGAGCTCCCCCTTGTTCAGGTCAGCTGTTTCTGTGGGTTTCTCCAGCCTTGTCTTGACCCCTTTGCTCATCACTCCTCCCTCTCTGCAACTGGATTCCAGGACTTCATTTCAGTGTTTAGCTGTGGGTGTCTGCATCTACTTCCATCAGCTACTCGATGAAGGCTCTAGAATGGTATATAAGGTAGTCATCAATCTCACCATCGTGGTATTAAACCTTTAAAAAAGAGGGGGAAAATGCATGAAGTTGGGAAAGAAAAGTGTGAGAAATAGGGAAGGAATGGGGGATATGATGGATACAAAGACATTATATGCATGCATGACTATTAAATAAAATATTTAACTAAAAAAGACAAGAACAAAACCTGTGACAAATGAAAAAAAAGGTTGTCATGTAATCAATATAGTGAGAAGCTTAAAATAAAGCCGATAACAACTAAAGTAAAAGCAGCATCAAAGTAAAAATTACACTTTCTAGAATAGCTAAAATAAAAAAGATTGGCATCAATTACTGTTGGCAAGTGTGTGAAGCTATTAAAACGTTTGCACATGAAGGGTGATAAACAAAACAGTACTACTTACTGCTTTAGGAAAACAGTTTGGCAGCTTCACATCATGTTAAACGTGTTCTCAACACAGGATCCAACATTTCCACTACTATGTAGTTACTGTAGAGAAAGAAAAACCTGTGCTCATAAAAGACTTGTGTAATAATGTTAATAGCATCTTTGATTCATATTATCCCCATATACAAAAAATCCACTGTTTGTGAAAAAGGAATTGAATAAGCTAACTATAGTGTATTCATATAGCAGAATATTATTCAGCAATATAGGAAACAAGTTGGTGCTACATATAGCAATGTGAGCAACAGCACTTATTAGATGTAACTGGGAAGAAAATTTAAATTGAAAAATTTCATATAGATCAGATTGGTCTATAGAAACATCTGTGGGGGGCTGGAGAGATGGCTCAGAGGTTAAGAGCACTGACTGCCCTTCCAGAGGTCCTGAGTTCAATTCCCAGCAACCACATGGTGGCTCACAACCATCTACAATTCAATCTGGTGCCTTCTTCTGGCATGTAGGCAGAACACTGTATATGTAATAAATAAATAAATCTTAAAAAAAGAAACATCTGTGGGAGAGATTGTCTTGATTGTTAATTGATGTAGGAAGAGCAAGCCCATTATGAGTGGCACCATTCCCTGCTTTCAGGCTCTGGACTGTGGTAGAATACATATGGCTAGCTCAGTATTAAGCAGCAAGCCAACAAAGATCACATGTTTACTCTCCCTTACTCCCTCCCTCCTCCCCCCCCTCCTCATAACGGTAAATGTGTGTTAGAATACATGGGGCTAGCTAAGTATTAAGCAGCTAGCAAACAAGAATCACTTGTTGATTCTCTCTCTCTCTACTTCTGTGAATGTGGTGATTAAAGTACCAACTCTGACTTCTCGCAATAATGGACTGTATCCTGAAATTGAAAGCTAAATAATCCCCTCTCATCAAAGTTGCTTTTTCTCAGAGTAGTAGAACAGTAACATTAAAAGCACATAAAAACATTAATGTGAGCCTTATCAACTCCTACCCTATGTTCATCAGGAAGGGAGTCATGGCAAGGATTTTAGGAATGGATGAATGCAAACCATTTTACTCTCAACAGATGACTTTGGCAGCTATTTATTTGTCACACACACTCACAGCCTGGTGGTAAAGGATGCCGCATGCCATGTAGGACCACAGCAGGTTTGACCTTGGGAACTAACCAAGGTTATGATAAGGAGGTCTCTGGTGAAAGATGGATAGAGTGATTTCTAGTTCCCACAGGAGGCAGATTTTGATATCTTTGATTAACTTCACAAACCCAGGAGAAGGTGAAAACTGTAGAATGAGAACTAGGTTGAGTACCATTTGGTTCTACCAATAAGGAGACTAGCCTGGAAGAATCATTCTTTGGCTTTTGTGGAACATTCCTGAAAAGAGTATGAGAACTCACCACTAAAACTTAAGGTTCTGTGAGGCTCAAAAATATAAAGTTAGCATAAGGAATCTAGGCACTAAAGGATTTGTCCATGAAATATTGAATCCAGTTAAATTTAATTGAAGATTTGATTATATTAATTTCTAACTATAGACATGGAAACACAGCATTTGATTGAGGTGAATATAGACCTTCAGTAGAAAGGGATGTGGGAACTCTCTGGGTAGGTGGGTGGGTGTTATTTCTTGATATGAAGATGTACTTTTGAGACTGCATACATGTGTGAAAATTCATATAACTGTATACTTCAAATATAATTATTTTACTTCATGTAAATTAAGTGTAAATACATGTAGGGAACAAGCACAGTAATGTTTGAGATAAAGATGAGAAGAGATGAGATGAAATGAGAAGAGATGAGGAGATGAGATTATGATGGGATGGGATGGGGGCAGGGACTGTAATGGGAGATTAGGTGAGATAGTATTATAAACATTTTTTGCAGGACTGAAGATACTTAAAAAAGAAACACTTGTGTCCTTCCCTTCAAATATTAGGCAAGTGAGACAATAGACCTCAAGGAATTGGAATTTCCTCAGAAGCCTCCCAATAGAGAAGAAAAGGTCTGGTACTCTGGGGCCTACCACAGGGCCTACTTATCTTGACAGACAATGATTTCACACAGGGCTGACATGTAGGTGATGTATTGACTACAGATGAGTGATGAGTAGTACCAGATCATAACCAGGAATGCTTACTTAAGTATTAAGTCTTATACCCTATATAAAACTGAACCTCGTGCTAGTGGCCCAGAGATGGCTCTGGAAGAAGTAAGGTATCACTGGACCACTTGTTTTGTTCCTCTCTCCACTATGACCACATTGAAGAAATCTCCTTTCCTTGCTTTTTGCCACTGCTTATATAAGATACATTTCTGGTACTGTAAGAAAACACTATGGAAAAAAAGAAAGAAAACACCATAAAGAGTTTATTTGAGATTAGGGTTGTAGGGAGATAAGGGTCTATCATGGCAGAGAAACATGGCAGGAAGGGGACAGGCATGCTGCCAGGAGCAGGAAGTTCATAGCTCACATCAGTATTAACAGGCAGGAAACAGAACCAACTGAAAGTACTTTATGCTATGAACTCTCTAAGTCCACTCTAATGAAGAACTTCCTCCAACAAGGCTGCACTTCCTTATAACCACTCTAAAAAGTGTCAGGAATTGGGGACCAAGCTTTCAATCATTTGAGCCTATGGGGACACTTATTTAAACTTCCACATTTCTATCTTCACATGGTCTTTGAAAAATGAGTACCAAAGCCTAGTCTGTTAGGGCCCAGGCTCCAAACTTAACAACTTTGATGATAGGAAGATGGTAAGAGGAGATGAGATAGGATAAAATTAGTGGAGATGGAGAAATTGCAAACTCAAATGCTGTTGAACTTTTAAGTTCTGCTTTGCATGTTGAGTAAAAGAATGTGATATAAGTAAACAAGGAAATGACATCATGAGGTAGTTCCCTATATGACAGAATAGGATATATGTGTGTTTATTGAAATGACATAGTAAAGTAAAAAAATATGCAAGATATACAAAGGAAAAAAGATGTAGCCCAAGGCAAAAGTACACAAAAGGATATACAATAATGGTTGCAATCAATGGCTTTAGACAAGAGTAAGAGAAGTTCATATGTGAAATAAGCATTGGATGATATAGGCAGTGTTGCTAAGTAGATAGCAGTAGTGATAAATCTAAAAATTCATATATAGAATACTTGTTCTCAGGTGGTGGCATTATTTTAGGAGACCACTGGCTATTTAGAAGGTGGAACCTCACTGGCAGATCTAGTATTTAGGGGAGGGCCTCTCACGGTTTCAGGCCAGTCCCTCAATCTTGCCCCTGTGAAAGGAGATTACAACACACATTTCTGTCACAGTGACAATTGTGAACACTGCTATCAAGGACTTCCCTGCTGTGATACCCTGAAATAACCTGAGACTGTGAATTGAAGTACAATTTTCCATTCTTAAGTTGTTTCTGTAGCTATCTTTGAAGCAGGATAGAAACGCAGAGAAATTGAAGGGAACGTGGAAAGGGAAAGGAACCCTTTACCCTGAAAGAGTGAAGCCTTGTGCCAGCCAAGTCTCAACAGTTTCAACATAATTGACAACACTTTGTGGAAGGTTGCCTATATGAAGACCATATTCCTTTTATCTGAAAATATGTTGGGAACTGGAAAGATGGCTGAGAATTTAAGAGCATGTGCTTGTGCAAGGCATTCTTGTCTTACAGACGTCCCTGGTTCTGTTCCCAACATCCACAAGGTGGGTGGTGCATAGACATCTGCAATTCTAGTTCTAGAGTATTTGATTTCCTCTTCTGGCCTCCACAGGCATTACACATACATGGTCCATAGACATACATGTAGGTGAAACACCCAATTCTGTTGCTGTGAGGAGAGACCATGACCAAGGCAATTCTTATAAAAGAAAGCATTTAATCAGGGCCTTACTTACAGTTCCAGAGGATGAGTCTATTATTGTAGTGGGAATCATGGAAGCACATGGACAGGCTATGCTAGAGAAGTAGTTTAGAGCTATATCCCAATCCACCGGGAGCAGACAGAGAGAGAGACCCTGAGATGAATGTGGGCTTTTTAAAGCTCTAAGCCAACTCCCAGTAACAGGCATCGTCCAACAAGGCCACACTTCTTTCAACAAATCCATACTCTTCATTCCCAGACAGCACACTAACTGGGGCCCAACCAGGCAAATACATGAGCCTAGGGGGTGACTCTTACTCAAACCACCACATACCAGTAACTGCTCCTACCCCCACCCAGGGACTTTGGTCTAGAAAAAAAAAGTTGAATGCTTTAAGCTGGGCTTACTAGGCCATCTTAGTAGGAGCATAAACAGGGGGGCTAAGGAAAATGTAGACAGTGACAGCCCAGAACAAGAAGTTTCAGAATGGAAAAAATTAGTGAGTGGTCTAGAGACCATTCTTTGGATATTTTGGTAAAGAATATGGCTGCTTTTTGCCCTTGATCTCTGCCAAAGGCTAAATTGAAAATTTTTGGATTAAATTAAAATTTTGGAATTGTCAGAGGAGATTTCAAGACAGCCTAGCACTGACTTTTGTTAGTTGGAATCACTCTGATGCAGATCTGCAATGCAAGTGGGACTAGGAGAAATACAAAATGTACATTGCAAAGAGAAAAAGGACACCAGGAAGAGTGATGTTGGAGTTCAGTCCTGTGCTCAAGGAGATCAAAAGTTCAAAGAAATGCCTTATGCTAGATGGAATCAAGGGAGTGGTGACCTGAGGGCAAGGTCCCACAGAGATAAACTGCCAGGTTGTATAAAAGAATTGAAGGAATGCTCTAGTGGAGAAGGAAACAATCAACAAGCCAAAGTTTAGGCAAATACAAGTAATCCAAGGGCTTAGGTTTCAGCCCTCGATAGCAGCAGAATTTTCCAGCTGTGGGGTTACTTGGTTCTTGCTTTAGAGTCAAGAATAAAAGAAATAGGTTGTGCAATCTCTGTCCATAGCTAAGGAAAGCTACTGAGAACAGGTACGAGGCAAGATGGGCCTCTGCACAGAGGCCCAATGAGGTCAATGCTTGAAGCTGCAAAGATGAAGTTTTCCAAGACTCCAAGATGTCACAGATGCCAGAATCCTGGGATACCTGCCAAAGAAAGTGGCAGCTGGTGTGGAGCCAGCTCAGGAAAGAGAAATATGCTACATTCAATAAAGTTGATAAGAATTAGAGATCTGAAGAGCACTTTGACATCAGACATGGAAATGCAGAATTTGTAGTTTGCCCTGCTGATTTTCAGTCTTGCTTTGGTCCAGTATTTCCTCCATTTGGGAATGGTAATGTATATTCTGTGCTCTTGTATATTGGATGTGACCTGCTTTTTAATTTGGATTTTACAGGGAATCACAAGATTACATGATTACAGTTACAAATTTCCATGAATCTCAGAATGGACTTTAAACTTTCAAATATTGTTCATTCTGTGGGGACTTTTGAACTTGGACTGAGCCCATTTTGTATTAAGATATGGCTACAGGCCTAATGGGACCAGGAGGTAGAATGTGATGATTTCAGTTTGATTAAGCCCCCACCATGGGCTCTTGCATTTACAAGCTTGGTCCCCAGTTGGTAAACTGTCAGGGAAGGATAAGGAGGTATAGCTTTGTTGAAGATAATGGGATCTTATGGGAGGAGATGTGTCACTGCAAGTTGATTTGGAGGTATCAAACACTGTCACCCAGCCCAGTGTCTCTGCCTGCTTCCTATGGATCAGGATGTAACCCTCAGCTACTTCTCCAGCACCATACCTGCCTGTTTGCTGCCATGCTCCTCACCATGATGACAATGAACTAAGCCTCTGAAACTGTAAGCAAGGCCACAATCAAATGCTCTTTTAAAAATAAGACTTGTTATGGTCACAGTGTCATTTCACAGTGATAGAACAGTACCTAAGACACACATAAAATAAAAACAAAACATTTTTTTGTTTTTTTGAGACAGGGTTTCTCTGTGTAACAGCCTTAGCTGTCCTGGAACTCAGTCTGTAGATCAGACTGGCCTTGAACTCACAGAGATCCATCTGCCTCTGCCTCCCAAGCAAATAAAACATTTTAAAGAAAGCTATTTTAAATAACCATGTTAAAGCACCAATATACTATACTATGTTAAGGCCAAATAATAAGTGGTCTTTCTTCTTTCCCAGCAGTAAACCTATAATTTTCCAGGAACCTCATTAAGAAGGTCCATTTGCAGTAAAGGGCATTCCTTTACTTCATACCCTTGTACAATCCTTGTGACCCATAGTTTAATCAGATTACAAACCAATACAAGATACAGAACCCTGAAGACACCTTGTAATTTTATAATTTCACTTATTTAAAACTGGAGGGAGAGAGAGAGACAGAGACAGAGAGACAGAGACAGAGACAGAGACGGCCAGCCTGCCTGCCAGAGGCCACTATATTACAGAGACCCCCAACAAAGCCATCATCACCATGTTTGACGAGGAGGTAAAAACTTCAACTGACTTAGGGGATACGAAGGAAGGGGATGCATTAAACTCGGAGTTATTGGACATGATAGCAGTGAGATAGATTTCAAAGTGAAAATGACAACACATCTCAAGAAACCAAAAGACTCACAGTGTCAAAGACAGGGAGTTCCAATGAATTCACTCAGATTTCTCTTTGAAGGGCAGAGAATTGATGACAATCACACTCCATAAGAACTGAGAATGGAAGAAGATGTGGTTGAAACTCATCAGGAACAAATGGGGTATGAGGGAGAGTCATTGGATGGTTTAGACAATTCTTTTTATTTTTTTCCTTTTCTGCCAATACATTTTATTTTTAAAATAGTTCTTTTATAATGTGGTGTTCAAAATGAAAAGTGAGTACTGACACTCTAGCTAATCTGAATTCTAGTGTTCAATATTCATTATTGGTCGTTATTATTGTATTGATTTTGGGGATCAAACCTCAGCTCCCTTAATATTGCCCTTCTATTTTTATTTTTAAAAATGTCATGTGTGCAGAGAGGCCACCCTTTTTAGGACTGTTCATTTTCCGGCTTGTGATGATAAAAGGACCGGCCAGTGGGAGCTTTTCTGTGACTTTCCAATGGCCCTGAAGTTACAGCATACAAGCATACAGTTGCTTCACTCCTGGACTGTGATTTTCAGTGGGAGATGGGAGTTTTGCAGAGAACTGAACTGTGAGAAAAAGATCTTTCCTCAGCTTGAAGCTACTTTTAAAATCTAAGGGTGTGGATCCTGATGCTGCAATGATAAACGGCACACTTATTGAAAGTATAAGTATTTATTGTAGAAATTACTCACAAGAGAAAAACAAGCAACCCAGATGAGCCGAGTATTTTTCCACCACTGAACTGGAAGCTGGAAAGAGGGTGAGACGGTCTGCTAACAGTCTTTTTTTTTTTTCCATTAGTTTTTTTTTGAATTTTAAATAGCTTGTTTTACATGTCAATCCCAGTTCCCTCTCCCTCCCCTCCTCCTGCACTCCCCTTCCACCCTCCCTCCCACCCTATTGCCACATACTTCCACATAGGGGATGTCTAGAGTCTATCATTTTACTCTTGGTAGGGTCAAGGCTCTCCCCTAAGAGTCCAGGCTGAGAGAGCATCTCTCTTTGTGCTATAGGCACATGAAGACAGATTGTATACCAGGAATAGACACTGATCCACAGCTCAGGGCCCCATAGGTTGCCCAGGCCTTCTCGCTGACACCCACATTTGGGGGGGGTCCAGATCAGTCCCATGCTGGCCTCCCCACTGTCGGTCTGGGGTCCAAGAGCACTCCCCTGTTCAGATCAGCTGTCTCTGCTGGTTTTGCCAGCCCATTCTTTGCCAATTTGCTCATCATTCCTCTCTCTCTGTCACTGGGTTCCTTGGGTTCAGTTCAGTGCTTAGATGTGTGTTTGCCTCTGCTTCCATCAGTCCCAGGATGAAGGCTCCCGGATAGTTATAGACATCAAGTTCATTATCAGGAATGGGCATTCGAGGTGGTCCTTCCACTATTGCTTAGCTTGCCAATTGATGTTATACCTTTAGATCACTCGAGGTCACTCTGGTGCCTGATCTGTCTTCGATCCTATGATTCCCTCTTCCCCCTATTCTACCCCCAGTCTTTTATACCTTCCTCCATAACGCCCCTAGCCATGACCAAAAGTGGGCCTGGCTAGTGACCTAGTTCACCGCCTACATCCGTATATGTCTTTAGTCATGCCTAAAGTGGGTGTGGTTACCAGTGTGGTAAAACGCTCTTTTATTACCTCATCTATATGCGCCTCTAATATGCCACATGGCTAATGGCAAAGCACCAAATTTCACGCTACAGGACCCAAAGAAGAATATCACATTTGTAGTCAAGATGACAAATAAGTGAGAATAACAACTAACTCCAAATATGGCTTCACTGGAGAAAAAAAAAAAAGAGAATAAGACAGGCGTCTTAAAGTCCCAGAAAGTCCTAATTTTCATCAGCAGTTAGGAAAAAGCTACTCATGCAGAGGTGTACCCAACAGACACAGCTCCTTTTCATTCTCTTTGTACTTTTTTGACCAGGGACTGGAGTTCTTAAGGAACATCGTCTGTACCAGCTTCATTAAAATAAACAATATTTGTAAAAACTATTTCAAAAAAGAAGCAAAATAGAAAAAAGAGGGAGGGAAACTCTCTTAGCAACCCTTTGAAATGTAACTTGAAAGCCTCTAAAATTGCTTATGTTGTTACTGCTAAGATATTTAAGACTCTTCCTTAAACAGTCAAGTTGTGCACTTGGGTGCATCCTAGTCTTTCCTGGAACACTGCTCTTTCTTGCTAACTTCAATCTACTTGAATCCGCTTCAGTCTATTTCAGAATCTCTTCTTAATAAATTCCAACTTTAGTGCAGAGAACATGGCTTAATCAGCAAAATACTTACAGCACAGGCATGATTGAGGACCTGAGTTCAGATCTCCAGCACACATGCAGCCAGAGCTGGAAATCACAGATTTGTAATCCAGTTCTGGAGAAGTAGTACCTCAGGGAATTACTGACTAATCAGTCTACAAGAATTTGTAAATCCCAGATTCAGAGTAAAATCAATCTCAAAAAAATGATGGTGATGCACACCTTTAATCCTAGCAGTTGGGAGGCAAATCTCTTGTCGCCTTCAGGTCAGCAGCCTTATCTACCCATCAAGTATCATGACATCCAGGGGCTACATAGTAAGAGCATGTTTCAAAAGTAATTAATGAAATAGGTAAAGAAGTGATTGAGGAAGATATCAGATGTTCACTTATGACATCTGCCCACTTATTCATACACAAATGTACCCCACACCCCCCTATACATAAACATTCAGACATGGAACTCCAACCCTACTTCATATTGGCTTATCCTTTCCTATGGTGAAGTCAATAATCCTATATCAACTGTTGATGTCACTGTGCAGAAGCCCCCAGATTCCTTCAGGTCATGTTGGGATTGTGTCTCTCACCTATGCAATAGACAATAACTCAAACAGCAAGTCAAGGACACACCCAAGAAAATGGTTATGATGATTGGCCATGAAGATTTCAGCCAGATAAAACAATTACATAGAGAGATTATTTCAATGATTTCCCTAAAAATGCTTTTAGAAGGGAAAAACATAGTGTATAATCATCACATGCTCTATTTGGAAAAAGTGAAGTATCTAAAATTAAAATTTAAATGCCTTATATCCATATCTCCACTTTTACCTCTACTTTCACCCTCTACTATTCAGACCTAACTACTGCTAACAGTTTAGTATGTATGCTGGCACATCGAAAATATAGTGATATACTCAAACTAATTGTTGGATTCTCTGAAACTTTGAAATTTCCCCTTGACAAAAGTTGAAATGGCAAACTGCCATCTCCCTACCTACTACCTACATAATGATCCAAATGTCTTTTGAGCATTATATCTGTTTCATGTTACCAAGGTAGGCATTTTGTAATTTGCCAAATCCCCCTAGGAGATAAGTAGTAGAATCAGGGTTTGTACTCAGGTACCTTTGACATCAAACTTCAACATTCTCATCCTGGTCCTGCTCCTTGCAGGTATGGGGTGAAGGAGGGGGAACACACTGAGCCTTGAGTCAGGAAGTAAATGAAAGGACCTCATAGGAGTTTTTCCCCACAGTAGATAGACTACATAGTAGACTCACAAGCAGCAAAGAGGAGGACTTGTGTTTGGCAGTAGCAGAATGGAGAGTAAATATGACATTTGTGACAGCATGGTGGGAAAGGGAGATACAGACTAAAGCAGACATACAAAACAAATAAGTGGTAGGAATGGGCAAGATCAACTTAGATCTTGTGGGGGTGGGGCATTTCTTCCATGATTCTGGGAAGTGTAGTATGCTAGAGAGAGAAAAGAGAGAGAGAGAAAAGAGATTTAGTTTCTCCAGCATGCAGAGCTGGTTGGGAATAGCAATACCAGCTTTATTGCTCTCATAGCACTTTTGTTTATTTTTTGTATTGAGAATTTTATAAATGAATTTAATGTGTTTTGATCAAATCTATCCCCATTCCTTCCTATCTAACTTCTCCCTATGTCCCTGCACCAGTATTCCTTCCGAATTTCATGTGCTCTTTTTTAAGCTCACTGAGTCCACTTAGGGACATGGGTGTAGAACCATCTACTGGAACACGGGGGAGTCTCGCTAAAGCCACATCCCTTGGACTCTTCCTCTCCAAGTAGCTATCAGTTTCCAATAGCTTCTCATCGCAGCACCGTACTTACTTAGTTTACTCTTTTGTGCCACATTTAGAATGTCCAATCCATGTCTAGTTGTGTTTTGTTTTGTCTGGTAAAAACATGCCCTTCTGGGATTTCTGCTGTTGTGTGTCAGGTGCCATAATCAATGAGTGTGTCATCAAGAAGATTTGTAAGCCAGTCCTTTGGATGGAGATGTTGGGATTCCAGTATCATATTGCAGTTCCCAACTGGCTTCTGGGTAACTGGTGATTCTTTCTCAAAACCCGGTAAAGCTTTCTGAGTACATTTGTTTATTCCCTTCTATTTACCTTGTAACTGGCTTTCTGCTGTAACACTAAGTAGCTTTGAAAAGAGGCCACTATTGTGATCATTGCCTCTGTTACAACTCTTTCCCAGGAGGCAGACAAAACCCTAATCCAGGGGAGACAGTACTGATCACACCCCTAAACATGCATATGCCTTTGAGTGAGTGCCCACCTTCTCTGACACTATTTTCTGATCTCCATGATGGGGATAATATTGGTATATTTCTGCCTCTGAGAAATGTTTTATCAACATTATCACTGTTTCTATGGCTTAATAAATTAATAGTTTGTTTCACTCTTGTGTATGGATCAAATGGAGTTGTTTATGACAGATTATTTTGATAACTCCATGGCAGGAGAGAAGATATTATAAAGACAGATACTTGTGCCTCTCCCTTTGGCTACCAGACTATTGAAACTATGAACCTTGAAGAATTAAAATTTCCCCAGGAATTCTATTCCAGGAGGACATGAACAGCTGTCATTCTAGCTAGAGGAGGAATTTGCCTACCCAGAAAATATTTCACACAACCCTGACAACTTGAATTAACATATGCATATTTCCTGGGTTTTGTTTCATCATTTTCCTATAAAATTATAACACTGCTGTAGAAAAGGAGGAAATGTATTCAGTCTTTCTCTCTCTAGTTTGGCTAAACTATAAAATAGGATATATTTTTCTTTATTTTCTTCTTGGTGTCATTTAAGATGTGAAGAGGCTTATGAATCTTTGTTTCTTAGTCATCAGAGGTCCAGGCATCTTCGTGTACCCTCCAGATCTGGAATATGCTGTATCCAGCAGATGAATGATGGAATGAAATTTATACCTCTTAATCTCCTTAACTCAAATGCAATACAGATCTTTCCAAATATATTGATATGAATAAGTCATAATATCCAACCAGATTTAAGTCAGTTTGGGAAACTGATAGGCCACTGTTTGTCAAAAACAAATTTGGTCAATAGGAGGCAACCTTTTAGATCTAACTTCTGGTTTCTTTGGCAGTATAAACATCAGAAAACTCAGCAACCTTTCCCTCTATTTACATGCAAGTAGTCCTGTACACCATCAAGCACACCTAACCGTTTTTCTAAACTGTTATTCTCCATTTTCTTCCTATGATAACTCACCCTACTCTGTCTTTTCTGTGGGTATGTGTCAGTGTGTGTGTTCATGTTTGTGTATTGATGTGTTTACCTGTATATGTGCACATGGACACCAAAGGTATATTTGGAGTCCCTTCCTGTATCACTCTAGACCTTACTTGTTGAGACAGAGTCCCTCGCTAAACCCGGAGTTCACTGATTGGGTAGACAGGCTTTCCAGGAAATCAACTATTTCTGTACTTCCCAAAGCTGGGATTGCTGGGTATCCAACCATACCAGGCTTTTATGTGGTTGCTAGGGACACAAACCCATGTTTGCAAAGCAAACATTTTACTCAGAGAGCTATCTCCTCAGCTAGTCTCTGGTTTGTAAACGTGTACTCATACCTTTTTGAAATTTAAGTAGGTTTACATCATCATTGTTTGCACAAATATCTTTCCTCCCTCCTTCCTTTTGAGGGTCTCTTATTACTCATATGTTGATCCACCCAAACCTGCACTTTACTCACAAATCCACCTTTCATAATCTGCTCTGTCTTATGTGTTTTGTTTCAAGATCAGATTTATTTTGTAATTTCTCATTAAAGTATTTCATTGATTTTAACTGAAAACTTCCCTTGGAAAGATGAATTTCCCCTCTCTCATTCGTCCTTATTCATCTATAGTTGTTTAGGTGTGAGCCTGTGAGGTATCTCACTTCCATGCTAGCATGTCTATTTAGGCTGTCCTTGCTCAAATCTTGTTTAGGTAGGTATTTTGTCAAGGTATCGGGGGTAAAACTTCTCCGTCATTACTAGGAAACAATCTCACAGCGTATTCCATAGCCCTCTGGCTCTTAGAATTCTTCTGCACCTTCTTCCACAATATTCCCTGGTCCCTGGGTGTAGAAGTTGTATTGCATATACAGATATTGATGTGGAGAACACCATGATCAGTTGATCTCTGCATTTTGACCAAGTGTGGCTTTCTGTACCAGTCTGCATCTGCTGCAGAGAAGCTTCTTTGATGAGAGATGGGAAGTACACTTATCCTTCAAAGATGAGTATTTAGAATGCAGTTAGGAATTAGTGCTGCCAAGGTGATAGAAGTAGGCTTGTTAGTCCGGTTATGTTGGGTGTGTAATTTTTAAATTTATTTTCATTTTTAGGATAATGTATATATGAATAAGTTTATACACATTTATATGAAGTATGCTAGTTCAGTAAAGTTATGGTAGTAGATTCTCCTCTAAGATCTGTGACCTCACAAGCCCAGTGAAATCTAGTACCAGGTATGATTTCCCCCTGTTGATCAGTCCTTCCTTCACTCCAATTAAACAGTTACTAGTTGCCACCAAGTTATGAATGCCACTATTGTACCTTTATGAATATCGTTTTTTAAAAAAGAGGACATTTTTCTTTACAGATTTATTTATTATGTATACAGTATTCTGCTTTCATGTATCCCTGCAGGCCAGAAGAGGGCACTAGATCTCCTTATAGATGGTTATAAGTCAGCAGGTAGTTGCTGGGAATTGAACTCAGGACCTCTGGAAGAGCAGCTAGTGCTCTTAACCCCTGAGTCACCTATTCATCCCCTTTATGAATATCTTACCATCTGGTCATTATTGTAGTTCATGGGTTTTACAGCCAGGTAGGACTAACAGTTGCTTGCCTCCCTTGGCAGCTTCATAGCACCCTCAGCCTCTATCTGAACCAGATGTGTTGAATGTAAAAAAAGAAGAATCTTCCTTTGATCTCTTTTGAAGGGCCAAGTCCATCATCTTAAATGACAGGTCTCAATAGGTTAGGGAATCTTTAATGCTGAAGTACTTGCACCCAAGAAAGATTTTTGTGTATGGTATGAGTCCTGTTTCATTCTTTTGCATATAGATAACTAGTAGTCCTAGCATCTATCCTCTTACAGCATCATTTCTGTTTTAATGGTCATGAAGTCCCTGTTAAAAGAAAATCAATTCACCATAAAAGCAAAAGCTATTTCTAGACTCTCATTTCTATCCCATTGATTGATCTGCATGCTTATCAGAGCCAGTACCACACAGCTTTTTATTAAGACAGGTTTTATTAGCTTAGAAATGGAGATATGTGAGCCTTGTATCATTCTTGTCTTTTACAATTCAACACACCTTTTAGAGATAGTACTTCATTTGTGTAGGAGCAGAGGGTTGTTAAAATCTTGCCAAGAATTGCAACGTGTATACAAATTGATAGGAAGAATAATGATATCATTCTTAACAATATAATTTTTTCTAAAGTACCAAGGAGAATTTTCCATATGGGTGTCTGTTTTGATTTTTCCAGCAATGTTTTACAGTTTGAGTGCACAAGTTTTAAATTTCTTGTTAAAGTCTATTTCTAGGAATTTTCATTTTTATTGTATGAGTTTAAATGGAATTTTCAAATTTTCTTCGCAATAGTTCATTCCTGATGCATGGCTACAGGACTTTTATGTGTTACCTTTTCATGCTGTAACATTACTGAATATATTAACTAGCATTTTAGTGGTTCTCTTAGAAGGTCAGCATATTATAAAGCATAAGAAAATGTCATCAGCTGCAAGTTACTTTAGTTCCTTTGTTGTTATTGTTCTTTATTTTTTCTTTCATCACTATTTGAAAGGAAGTTATACCAAGACTGAAGATTCATCTTCACTTCCCCAGATTCCATTGATTTGTGTGTCTTTTACCTCAGCCTCTCTTGTGTACTTCCTCCCTCCATTCCTCCGCTTTCTCTCCCTTCCTTCCCACAGGCAATTGAACTCTATTCTTAACAGTTATTTTGGGGGCTCTCAAAAGACAAGATTTGATCATTCGTAATTTTTTTGTTCTAAAAATTTTATTTAATTTTTTCAAACAATGTATTTGATCACCTTTCCTTCCCTACGAACCATATATTTTCTTTCTTATCTTTGACTTGAGATGCTTCATCCTGAAATTAAATATTTCATTAAAGGAAACTCTATACTAATAATATATTCCTTTTAATGTTTTTTCTGTCTAGGAATATCTTAATTGTCTTTATTTCAATGGATATTTTGCTGGATTTGAAAACTCTTTGTTGATATATTTTTGCCATTATTTTAAATATGCCTTCCCATTCAGCTTCAATGACTTTGATGAAAACTGTTAGTAATTTCATTCAGGAACCCTTAGAACTGAGTGGCTGCCTCTGTATTCAGGATCACCATTCCATTGGTCCTCTGACTGTTTGACTATAATATATCTCAGTTTGGATCTCTTTCACTTCACCCTGCTTTGAATTAATTAAGATATATATATACATATATATATATATCAAATTTAAGTTAGATTTCTCCATCATTACTTGTTCAACTATCTTTTCTTCCCCCTTCTCTTCAGAGAATTCCCATTATTCATATGTTGATCCAACAAATACCATATTTAATTCATTCTTTTATCTCACCATTCTGATTCTCAAATAATCATAAAATTTTCAGGGGCTGGGGGAAGGTGGGGGGAGCAGGAGGAGGAGAGGGAGTGGGAACTGGGATTGGCATGTAAAATGAGAAAAGATTGTTTTAAAATAAAATAATGATTAAAGATTTCTCAATAATCTATCTTCACTAGTCTTGCCAATTCTGTTTTGCCTACTCAGATATGCTACTGAATCCCATAAAGGATTTTGGGGTAAAGTTTTCAACTGAAAAGTTTTTAATTGGTTTGGTTTTATGCTTTAATGGGGGATGCATCATTACTTGGCTTCCTTTAATTCCAACCATGAGATTTCCTTTGGGTATTTGAATATGAATTACTTATTTTAAAGACCTTATCTAGTAAGTTCAATATGTGTGTTCTACCAGGAAACTTTCTATTAATTTCTTTTTGCCCACAGTATACTGGCTATATTTTCACATTTTTACATGCTATCTAGTTTCTTATCAAATGCTGGAACTTTTGAATTTTATAAATGGCAATTATGGAAATCAGATACTACCTCTTGGGCTTGGTTGTTATCCATATTTAGGAGAGTTGTTACTCTTGCTTATTCAGTTATTACTTTTCTATTTTTTGTGATAAATCACCCAACAATAACAATATAAAGGAATAATTATTTATTTCTTCCCATAATTTCAGAGGATTCAGTACACTTTTGTTGGGGAATGAATGGTAGAGCAGTTTACTCAATGGTGGTAGTAGCATGTGGCAGATATTCATAAGTTTTTTCACATTACATCATTCAAGAAACAGAGGTAATGAATCAGGAATTGCTAAGGACCATATACCAAGGACGCATCTCCAGATAAACACTTCATCTAGTTAGGTTCCATGTCCCAAATTTCACAAAACCTCGAAAAATAGTGTCAGCACCTGAGGACCAAGCATTCGACTGTGAGCTTTTGAGCTACATTTCAGACTTCAACAACTATTTTTCTTGCCTAGTTTATAATAGAGTCCATGTTCTTTTTGTGTGTAATTAATAAAAGCTTTTCTATATTAGGTTAATGGCCAGTGTATTTATTAGGACATATCCCGAGAACTTAGTATGACTGTTATATCTCTTTTTATCTGTCACTTCTTGTATGTGTTCATTTGATTCCTAATAATATGCTAGAGCATATGAAAAATCATATGCCCCCAAAATATCTCATTTCTAGTCTTTTTCCAACATATGTTATTTATCTTTCAATAGGATCAACAACAATTTTTTTTGGACAGCCATATCATCAGTGAGATAGCAAGGTAAAATAAGAGAAATTTACATACTTCCCTCTAGGAAGCCATCACAGACATAAAAATAATAACTAACAACAATCCATTGAAAAAAGTGACCATCCTTCTCTTTGTGGTACCTCTCTAGAATATGACCTGTTGCCCGGAAGGCCAGGGTGAAGTTGGGGAATCAATGCAATTAAGTTTCACAAATCACCCCTTCTATTCTAATTCAATCAACATTTTCTTAATTATTGATTTCTCTAGTCTGAAGTTTTTGGTTAGTGTCTGGAGCATAACCGTTATTGTCTGTTTGTTGGTTGATTTTGTGATACTATAGGATTCTAATATCTTCTCCATGTTTGAGGCATGTCAATTAACATTTTTACTTAAAGACACTTTCATATTGAATTCTGTTTTGGATCCAGCATAACCTGGCATTTTAAAACCTGTAAGGCCATTACAATATATATGTGTTGAAGTCTTTAGTACCAATATGAAAGTTTCTAGAGAGAAAGATTTGGGGATACAACTAAGGTTAAATTAGATCATGATAATGGGGTCCTAATCTGCTAGGGTTGGTGGCCTTATAGCAGTAGAAAAGAAAATAATTTTCTTTCTTCATACATAGAAGATCATTGGAGAATTCAGTTAGAATGTATAAATGCCTACAAGTATGAGGAAAGTCTTTACCAAATATAGATCCTACTGGTAGATCTCAGTCTTAGACCTCAGTCTTTCCAAACTGCAAGAAAATAGATTTTTAATGATTAAGCCATTGACTCTGTAATATTTAGTTGTAGCAACCTTGGATTCCTAGTATAACCACTAATTGTTAAATTATTGCTTCTTTCCTTTAATCTCAAGTGCATTGGATTCTTTATGTACCTTGCTAAAATGCCAGAACTACACAAGTATACACTACCAACATTACCTTTAACTTCTACAGATTCAACTATTTTCCATCTTTGATATGATTTCCAAATTTTCACACATGATAGATTCATTCAATATTCTGCCACTATATATAACTGGTACCAACATCTCATTTCTAGTGTCTGGTTCTTTCCTTTACATAATTTATCACTAAGGTAAATCAACACAGTATAATGTTACATTATAGATACATTCTGTCTCAGTATGCCAATTTATACATTTCTTAAGGCACTTTTAGCTACTTCCTATATCTGCTACACTTGCAACTTAAGACAATGTAAGTTATTTTTCTTCATTTAAGTAATAGTACAGGGTGAGTATTCCTAGATAAATAGTAACTGGCCTGATCATGTTTTTGTCATCTTGACACAAGCCACAGTCTTTTAGGAATAGGGAGTATCAGTTAAGGAACTGCTTCTCTATCAGATTGCCTTTAAGCAAATCTGTGGGAACATTTCTTAATGACTGATATGGGAGGATCCAGGCCACCGTAGGTGATGCTGCCCCTGGGCAGGTGGTCCTTGGTGATGCCAAAAGGCAGACAGAGAAAACCCTGTGGAAAAAGCTAGTAGCAAGTGTTTCTTCCTGGCTTCTGCTTCAGTTCCTGCTTTCAGATTTCTGCCTTGAATCCCTGCCCTAATTTCCTTTCATGATGAAGTATGCTGAAGTAAACCCTTTCTGACCCAAGTTTCTGTGGGTCTCAGTGATTTATCACAGCAAGAGAGCACAAGCTAGTATAGAACTCAGTGTCAAGAATAAGGTATTGCTGTGACAGACCTGATTGTGTTGTTTTAGGGAGGATGTAGAAATGCTTGGTATTTCAGAATGGAAAATCCATTAGTTCTCAGAGCTTTAAGAGCTATTGTGGGAACTTGGAAGATAGCACCGAGAGCAGTGCAGATGGTGGAGGTCTGGCTTCCCAATCTAAGGGGGAAGTTTAAGTGAAGAGTCTCCTGAAGGGCCATGCTGCCACCAGAGCCATCCTGATCTGAGTGATAGGGGCTACCCCTCAGACAAAGGATCTCGATCACACTAAGCTGCTTCCTGAGGCCATGACTGGGTCCATAGTTCAGCTGCAGCTGTGGTCTGCATTGAACTCTGTGGTGTATGGGATCTGGGCCAGAGACTGCAGCTTGGGCAGAGTTGGGCGGGGCATGCCACAGCAGCGGCCATACAGATATAGGTGGCCTGTGCAAAATCCCGGGAACAGGCTGCCACAGAGGGCCATGTCTGGCTCCCTGACCCTGTAGTGGCCAGGGTCCGGATGGACATACGTGGCTTTGGTTGCCACCAAGAGCCATGAAGAAGTCTGGGATCAAACCATCAACCGGAGTCCAGGTTGGTGTCAGATGACCAGGATGCATCCATATCTGAGTGGCCTGGACTACTACTTAATGACATGGTGATACCCTGACCCCTCTACAACCAGATGATGTGCTGATGTCTGATGCTCCTGCTACCATCGAAGGCTGTACAGACATCCAAGATCAAGGTCCAAGTTAGTGTCTCAGGGCCATACTGCCGCTGGGGGCAGTGGTGACACCTAGACCCAGTTGTTGCGAAGAACCATGTTGGGGGTCCATGGTCCTACCGTAGCTAGGGGGTCTGACCTGAAGTCTGGGTCCTGCACTGCCACTAATGGTCACATAGAGGCCCAGGGTTGGAGCTGCAATCTGAGGCCTTGGTGGTGTCCAGCAACCACACAGAAACATTCCTACCTGAATAGCCAATCCTTCCACCCAGAGCCAGGATGCTGTCCAGGCCTAGGCTGCTGCCAAGGTCCATGTCTGGGTCCATAGTCCAGCCACAGGTGGGGGTCTGTGTCGGTGTCTGTAGCCAATGGCAGCTCAGAAGGCCTTGGGAATTGTGGGAGATGAAATCAGAGGGCTGTACTGAGCCAATCCCAAACTTCATTGCCCTGGGAAAGCTGGCCTTACCTCTCGCTGCCCACAATAGCAAGAGAATTGGCCCTTGCACTCATGAAAGAAGGCTCTCACCCCTCACCACAGGCTAGAATGAACCTACCCCGAGGGTACGGGTGTAAGGGAGTTGACTACACCACCATACCTCCCCCAGGTGGGTGGTCCCAGGGCCTTGGGTTGTTCCACTCTAGCATCTACCCCATCTAGGTCTTGCTGGAGCTCCTAAAGGGACTGGCTGTTCGTATGGAACGATACCTACAAAATCTCTAAGACACAAGATACCCCAGAAAAGCTCTGGTAAAGATCCAATGAGGACGGTGTACATAAAACTAGAGACCTTGATCCTCTTGAACCAGTGACTGATGGCAGTGAGGAATTGCTATATGACACACCAAAGCCCCCAATGCTATCAGGACTGATGAAGAGGTGATGAACAGCAGGAGAGGAGCTGCAGAGATTTTTGTGTCTGGTGTGGTTTTTCTGTTCTTTTTTGGATTATTGGTTTGTTGTTATTGTTTTTCTTGCTTTTGTTTGTTTGTGTACTTACTTTGTTTTCTTTTGTCGGGGAGATACAACAGGGATGAGAGGGGAATGTGAAGGACTGGTAGATGAACAGAATTGGGTTGCATGATGTGAAACCCCCAAAGATTCAGTAAGGAAGGGCTTTTGTTTTGCTTCGTTTTGTTTTAAAGAGTCTCCTGTAGACTCTGCTAAGGCTGCTGATTTGATATTTTGAATTAAGAATCCGTGATTCTGGTCTCTGGAGCTAAAGTTTTAATTAAGAGACTAGAACTACTGAAAAAAAAGCTGTTGCTTTACAGGAAAAAAATCAATGTTGATGGGCTGCGGCTGAGAAATTAGCAATGATTAACAAGAGACCAGTTTTGTTGAGGTGGGATTTTCTGGAAGTATTTCCTCAGGGTCAGCATATAGAAGGTGTAATCCAGAAGAAACCAAGCCTGCATTTCACAATGGCAGCTGAACTTGGTAATGTGTAAGTGTCTCCCACATGTTACTAGTTTGGCCCACATGAGAGCTGCAGGATTTGAGGGGTCATGGAAAACAGCTGAGGCTTGGCACTATGTGGCATGGTCAGAGTCACTAAATAGAGGACAGGAATCTATTGGTGAAGGTGCAGTCTGTGGGGATCCAAGCATATTGGAGATGCCAGGACTGTGGGGTGACCACTAAGAACAGCAGCAGCTGTGGCATGGAGCCAGCCTAAGCCTATGAGTCATGCTATGTGTGCTATGAAACCCAGAGCCAGAGTGGCAGAGCTGCCTAAGTCCTTTGGAGTTCAGAAGATTGTGAGTGATTCCCAGATATTGGATACTGAATTATTTACACTGTTGGGGGGTAGTTTTGCTTTGACTTAGTGTTGTTTATTTCCCCATAATTGGATTAAGAAAATATTTCAATTAATTTTTGTTTTATAGGTGCCCACAGGTAAGAGACTTTGGACTTTTAAAGACACGTTGGGTTTTCAAGGAGAACATGGACTTTTTAAAGTGTTGAAAATTTTAAAGACTGTGGAACATTTACAGTTAGGTTATGTTTTATATTGTGATATTAATAATATGACATCTTAGCAACAAACAGGAAAGTTTATGGTTTAATAATATTTGTGTGTCAAATGACAATGGGTCAATTGTATTGGTTAGTTTTGTTTGTCCTGTTTTTGTTTTTTGTGTTTTTGTCAACCTGACACAAACAAGAGTCATCTGAAAAGTGGGAGATTTGATTAGGAAAATGCACCCATCAGATTGCACTGCAGGTGGTGCTTGTCCTGGGCAGTTGGTCCTGGATGGTACAAGAAGCAGGCTAATCAAGTCAGTAACCAGTGCTCCTCCAAGTCTTCTGCTTCAGTTTCTGTCTTCAGGTTCCTGCCTTGCATTCCTGTCTTTATTTCCCTCTGTGATGAAGTGTGACCTGAGAGTTATAAGATGAAGTAAACCATTCCCTCCCAAAGTTGTTTTTGGTCATGGTGTTTTACCACAGCAATAGAACACAAACTAAGACAGGGTACACATAAAGGGTTTATTTCAAAGCAGGAGGACAGGTGACATGGTTCAACAAGTTCAACTTGCCACCAAGACTGATGACCTGAGTTTAATCCCTGTAACTGGAATTGTGAAAAGAAAGCAAACGTTCTCACAAATTATCTTCCAGCTTCCACACATGCAAAATGAAGTATGCACCCTCTCCTCACATTAAATAAATAAATGAATGTACTTTTTAAAAGGTAGACTGAAGACGTTATCTCAGGAGGTAACGTGATTTCCCTGCAAACATGAAAACCTAGAACCCATGCTAAACAAAACAAACAAACAAACAAAAAAATCCAGGTATGGTGGCTCCCTTGTAATCACAGTGCTAGAGAGGCTGAGGAGGTTGAAGACAAAGGGTCATTACTCAGCCACCCTAGCCTGCTTGGCAAACTCCAGTCAGTGACAGATCCTATCTCAGTAAAAAAGGAGGATGACTCCTGAGAAATGACATGTAACTGGAGTGATCTCTGTCTTTCATGTGCACAAGCATGTACTTCCATACATATGAACACAGAATCTCAAATAAAACAGAAATTACCATTATGAACATAGCTAATTAAGCCAAGATTATGTTTGTATCAATGCATTCACAAACACACATTTTATCAAGAAAAAAATGTTTATAAAGTCAAAATGCGTGGGATCTGTGCAAATAGCTGTGTAGTCCTGCTGATTCCCTTGCGCTTCCATAGGGTCTCTACTGGTTTCCTGGGACAGATAATAGCAAGTTGTCATAAAAATCTGCTGAAAACAACAAAAATCATTTCCTTACATCTCTGGAGATCATAAATCCAAAGTAGACTTACTATGAATAAATGAAGAGATAAGCAGCATTGTATTCTATCTTGAGGCACTAGGAGAAAAGCAATTCATTCCTTGACCTTTAGGACATTAATCCAGCCTTAAGGGCAGCAATATTGCATGTTCACAGGTCTCTCTCTGCTTCTCTGATTACATTACCTTCTCAGTGATTAAACATCCCTCTGCCTCCCTCTTAAAAGAACATTTGTTAACCAGCTGGATAGTGGAGGCTAATCTCTCCATCTGAAAATCCTTAATTTTGTTCATCTGCAAGGTCTCTTTTTTCATGTAAATTAAAATTCACAGGTTACACAGTTTAGAGTATTCACAACTGTGGGAAACTATTCAGTCTAGCACAAGAATCAATCACATTACCACATTCAACTGCACAGGAATAGATGGAAATTTTAGCTACCCCTCATTGGCTGTACATTTTCCAGAATTCTCCTTCACCATGCAGCCATGAGTAGGACAGATAGCTTATTTGGACACTCTTCCATAGGGATTTAGAAAAAATTAAGACAATGTATGCAAAATGCTTAGCATAATACCCGGCCCAGAGTAAACCCCTGAAATCGCAGATCATCTATTCACCTTCTAGCCATCTGTATTGCTCATGTGTACACTCCCATTACCTCTTTTGTTTGTTTTTGTTTTTATGGAAGCTGGAATTTTTATTAACTATAGATCATTACACTGAGTGAATATTAATTCCATGTTCTAATTGTCTCAATGGCTTAAATGATTTTAGCCGGCTCCTGGATGAATTAGATTCAATCAGCATTTTGTTTTCACAGTAATGTGCTGGGCGATGAGCTGTGCTATGAATAGAAAATGTGTCATCTTTGCCATTTTCCCATTTGCTTCATTTGCATTACTAGAATTCTATTCTGTCCAAAGATTTTTGTAGGAATCTCAAGGCAGTTGTCCATTTTGTTGTTACTGATTTCACTGAAAAAAAAAACTAGATGATACATCCATATATTTGACAAGCTTGGCACAGATCAACTATAATTATTTTTAATCAGTTTAAAGACTTCCAAAATTGTCCCCTCATTACAAGATCTCTGGAGTCTAAAAGCTAAGTGAAGACACTTGTGTCAATGTATATAGCCACTATCTGTGAGCTTTCACAGATTGCTAGAGATAAATGTACTTCTATCTTTTTTCTTATGTTTCTCAGTGAGACTTCTTGGCCACCTCTGAGCTATAGTCATACTTTGGAGAGCACTGACTTAATGGGTAGAAAGCTTCACTGTTAACAAAGTTTCTAAGCCTCTTTACGAAAGACATCAATTCTCTGCTTCCCAGATCATTTGGCATGTGATGTAAAAATTTCTCAATAGGCAGTGGTGGCACACACCTTTAATCCCAGTACTCAGGAGGCAGAGGAGATCTTTTAGTTTGAGGCTATCCTGGTCTACAGAGTCAGTTACAATACAGCCAGGACTGTTACATGGAGAAACTCTGCCTCAAAAAAGTCTCAAAAAATTCTCACATCATTTCTTAAAAATAAAGTCCTTTCCTAAGGTGTTTTGATTAGTTTGAGTCCTTTGATACACCATGGGAATTATAGGGTGACTTTTTTTTCCTCAAAAATTGACCTCTGCAGAGAAGTTTATCACATTAGGTAGCAGTTACTGTAGAGACTCATTACTGCTCAAAGTGCTGAGAAAAACGTGACAGAGAGTGTTCAGTCATAGTTGAGATTTTTAAATGAGCTTCCTAACTCTGCCAAGACTCAGGAAAATCTTGGAAGAGGAAGTGGAACAAATGTGAGAGCCAGAGGAGTGTGGTGGAATGCTGTCATCTAGACATGACATGGCTGGTGCACTTATGAAATCAAAGTACCAGTGATTACCTGCACAAGATCAAGCCAGTTCAAAATTGTGGCATGAAGAGGGGAGGAGCTCCCAAGATGCACCCCAGCTGAGGAGATATCGACTATTTGAAGGTGCAACCACTGGCAGTTTTTCTATGTCCCAGTGGATAGCCTCACATCCATGTGCATATGGGCATAATTAGACCAAATTTAATTAATTTTAAATGAAAAAATTACCTTTGGAATTTGGTGGACGTTATCTTGCATCTGTACACTAGTTTTGGTGGAAATGTCATCTTTAAAATATTAGGTATTCCAATCTATAAACATGGATTACTTTTTAAGATATCACTTATTTTTAAAATAAATATGTGCAAGAAAATAAAAGACGTACTGTAGAAAATATAAAGAAAGAACAAATTGTTCCAAATCACATTTGTTCTCTACTTCTTTCCTATTGTACCCTTTCCCCATGGGGGTCTGTTGACCAGCTTGTTACTAGGAGCTTCTAGCAAAATACCTCTTGTCCCCTCCTCCCAGTAAGGCCTGCATGCAAGTTCCTGTTTTCTGTCCATCCTTATTTTCTAAATGCTAATTCCTGTTTTTGGCGCACCATTTGCAGGAGGGTCATGGGAACGTAGGTTTCTGACCTTGGTGGTTTCCCACCATGCCTGCCACTCTTGTTAAAATAAACGCCATTCTCCTTGCAAGAATGAGCCGCTGTCTTTGTCTTCATTTACATCCTTAGCCCTTCGCTTGGATCCTTGTGAAGTGTTGTAGCGCCATAACCGAAAACACCAGCTTGCTACACTTTCCTCCAGTGGCTTACTTTTTTTTTCTTTGGAAAAGGATTCATAGTGGGAAATGTTTTCCAAATCAAACACTCTTCTCCAAAATTAGGTAATCTTGCTTCAGACTGATTTATTTTCCCCACATTACTTAACCCTGTCTTTCAAGGAATTTGCCATGGTTTTCTATCTAACATCTGCATTGAAAAGGATTGTGAGGGAAGTACACAAAGTCAAGTTGACACCCAGAATGAAGATCATTTGCTCTATTCATTAACTCAGAGTGGGTTTTCTGTACACTCAGGAAACTTAACGCAGAAACCAAGGAAACATTTGTGTGTGTTGTTTTGATAGCTTATTCTTCATGATATAATATTTGATTATCAATTTCAAAGTCACTTTCACTCTTATTGCAGGAGGCTGTTGATTTCTTTTTTTTTTTTTTTTTTTTTTTGGTTTTTACGAGACAGGGTTTCTCTGTATTGTTTTGGAGGCTATCGGTCCAGCCCGGCCTCGAACTCACAGAGATCCGCCTGCCTCTGCCTCCCGAGTGCTGGGATTAAAGGCATGCGCCACCACCGCCCGGCGGCTGTTGATTTCTTAAGTAAATGATTTCTCTGATATTTCAGTGTCCCTGTACCTCATGTATGCATTACTATTACTGTCCATGTCTTATAATGCATAGTTCCTCAGGTTAGTCCTACTGATTTAGAAAAGCCTTTGTTCTTATTTACTTCTGTACATGGGTCTCAAATATAGCTTCCACTTTGGTGTATATACAGGAGATCCTTAACTCAGTTCTCTGGTAAAGAATGTTCCCCACATTCCAAGAAATGTCATATTATGTGTATAAATGGCACTTCTGTTTCACCTACTTTGAAGCACAGATTAAACTAACAGACTCTAAAAAAGGAACTTGAAACCTGCTCTTACATTATCTCTTCCATTTAACTTGGCTGAGTCCTAAATGGAGAGACTAAAGGAGCTGCCAGATATATTTAGTGATTGTTGTGATGTACTGATCTCTAAGTCATGGCAAGACTGTTACCATCTTGAATTCAAAATAACCTTGAATACCTGCATGAGATATGAGATTGTCCTATTAAAATTCCCTTACAGAAAGGGTTATTGTGATCAGACCCTCAACTGATATTATAGACACTGCCCAGTTGTACATAACCCTGGTCTCAGAGTAAGATAGAATATATAGGAGACTGTGGATTTGTTGCACCCTTCCCCCATGGGGGTTCTGCTTTTAGCAAAACACTTCTCATCCCCTCCTCCCAGTAATGCCTGCTTGAAAGTTCCTGTATTCCATCCTTTGTCTAAATGCTAATTCCTGTTTTGGGCCCACCTTTTGCTGGATGACCCTGGGAGCATAGGTTTCTGACCTCGGTGATTTTTCCACAATGCCTGCCTTTGGTATTTAAGGCTCCATCCTTGTAATAATAAACATCATTCTCCTTGTAAGAATGAGCTGCTGTCTTTGTCTTCATTTTACATCCTTAGCCCTGAGCCTCGGATCTTTGTGAAGTATGGTAGTGCCATAGCCATGAACACACCAGCAGCTTGATACAGATGGAGGTCCCCCCCCCCCCCCGAGATCAGGAAAGAAGAGAAACTGCTAAAGAATCACACTCAAATGCTGGCCAGCAAGTAAGATAAGAGGGGTGATTTAAAAAGTCAGGCCCTAGAAGGTGGGTCAGCCCCCAAAGAGGGGTGATCTAAAAAGTCAGCCCCATGCTAGAATAGGACTTTTGGTTACACAGCTGCTTAGGGCTTATATACATTGTTGTTCATAAACCCTTACCCATGTTGTGGTAAGTGAGCTCCATAAACTCAGTGGTTTGCAAACTGGACTTAAATAAGATTGCTTCTTTGGTATGTCATTAGTGATTTAACAGGGGTGCCATAATTTACCAAACACATAGAGGTTATTCCTATGGTGGTAGTTGCTGCAGAGGAAGGGGATTTAGTATATAGAAGCTACTGTAGACATTGAATTATAGATGTATTGTTCCCCTTATACCGTGCATGGAATGTGTGGACTTGGGTGGATGCCAGAGCTAGTTGTACTTTGCAGCCTTTAGGAAACATCAAAGGCAATGGCCAAATGTGGATAGATATGGAAATAGAATAGTGCAAGTGAGAGGGATAGCATTTGACATAAGGTTGTACAATTATTCCCCAGAGTATCTTGTGTATATTACTCTACTACATGTAGAGACTGTTCACCCATTCATGTATACTTCAGCAGCCAGGCATGGCCAATGGAGAAACAGAGACCTGCTACCATAGCAGAATTTAGTCTGTGAGATCCAAGTGAAATAGGAAGAGCATGTTATTGTCTCCCCTGCTACTCTTTGCTATGAGATCAGGCCTAGGTTCTTTGGGGTATGGAAATCCTCAGGAGCCTTTGGCTATGCTTAATGATACATAAGGAATGAGTGTGGGTCTAGTGGGACAGCACAACAGATAAAGGTACTTGTTGCTAAGACTGATGTCCTGAATGGGATGGGGGATGGGATGGGGGGTCAGTAGGGATTGTGGGAGGATGGAAGGAAGAGGGGCCTGGGATTTGTATGTAAAATAAGATTGTTTTTAATTTAAATAAAAATTAATTTAAAAACTCTCCTAGAGTTGCTGGGTGGTGGTGGCACAAGCCTTTAATCCTAGCACTCAAGAGGTAGAGGCAGGAGGACATCTGTGAATTTGAAGCCAGACTGATCCACAGAGGGAGTTCCAAGAAAGATTCTAAAGCTACACAGAGAAACCCTGTTTTGAAAAACCAAAAAAAAAACCCCACCAATATCTCCCAGTGTTCTTTCTAAAAACTCTCTAAAAGTTCCTTCTAAAAAGTCTCCAAAAGTTCCTCTTCATCCCACAAAAGTTCTAGTTTGTTTGTTTGTTTTTTACCCCAGGGCACATTTAACAGCTCTTTGATAACAGAGCATGCATATCTCTTACCTTCAGGAAGGCCAATAGAATCTTGAGAAAAGCTGGCCTGTACCTCAAGACTAAGGGGGCAGGCATGGGTTGCAAAACATGCTGTTAACTGATTAAAGAGGACTTCCAGGCACTATATCACAGGATATGTAGTGTGAGTTCCAGAGGCTGCAGCTCTTATTGATGACACCCTGGTGAGAAAGAATTCCTTTTTCTGGGGCCTACCTGAGAATTCAAAGCACCCAGTATATATTCTATATACAGCTAAATTCATAGTAACAAATATTCTGGGTTGATACCTAGAATATTAATTGCTACTTTTGTAATAAATTATAAAGGCTCCCAGTACTCAACTAAAGAATGAATAAAGAAAATGTGGTACATTTACACAATGGATTATTATTCAGCAGTAAAAAAATGACATCTTGAAATTTGCAGGCAAATGGATGGAACTAGAAAAAAAAATCATCCAGAGTGAGGTAACCCAGACCCAGAAAGACAAACATGGTACGTACTCACTCATAAGTAATGGAGAAGCATACTACAATCCACAGACCAGAGAAGCTAGGTAACAAGGAGGGCCCAAGGGGAGAAGCTTGGATCTCCCTGGGAAGGGGAAATGGAAGAGATTTTGTGGTGGACTGGGGGTGGGTGAGGATGGGAACATGAGAGATCAGGTGGGGAGGGATGGGGGAGGAGAGTATGAGTACTGAGTGAATCACTGCTTTAAGACCTGCCCCACATGAGAAGCCCCATGTTTGGTACTGTAAGACAAAGACCTGAAGCGGGGAGATCATATGCCATAGTGCACAAACTACAGCTCTTGTTTTGGTTAGTGGAAATGACATGCCTGTCAAATTGCCTAATTGCTTTCTAAGCATTTGTTTTGAAGCCCAAAGATTATTGCTGCTCTGAACCACAGTCAGGGAACCTTCTTTATGTAATTCGTGCCAGTTACTTCAAAGGCTCATAATTAGTCAAATTGCTACTGAGCATAAACACACATTGCTATAATATAGCAATCCAGTATCCAACTCTAAATGGATGACAACAACCATACATCTGTATTAAGCTCTCCAAAAATGCAAGATTTTTCCTGGGTAAGGGAGCAAAATGAATGCAAAACCCAAGGAAGGGTGAAGCATTGTAAAACGCTGTCCTTTGCACATGACATAGACATTACCTTCTTGAAATGACACCCATCACGACAACCCTCAAAGGATCAGGCCTTTTAAAATTCCACCATAGAAAGAAGTGTTGTCATCAGATTCTCAACTGATAGTACAGCCACTCACTCCCTTATCTGTTCCACCTGTTTCAGCATTCACATGGGCTCCAAAGGTGCCCCAGTGCATTAAGAGGTAGAGAAGGGGGACTTCATCTATATATATGGTACTAGGGAGGTCATCAGCTGTGTTGTTGTGAAAACTTTCAGTGATACAGCTCTTCAGCTCTTCTAAGACCACCTACATTTTTGGAAGTAACTATTCATCTCTGCTTCTTAAACAATCCCAGAGAATTCATTGGTTCACCAAGATAGACTTGGATGGACTGTCTCTTTTGTCTGGCATTTATCTAGGGTGAATAGATATTTATTAGCATCTCACTAGGAAAGTTAAGGCAACAAGGATCTTTCTTTACCAGTCTTCCATCTGAAAGTCTAGAACCTTACACAGACAAGCAACGAATCAGACATATTATTTTAGAAAAATAGCAACAGTTATAAAAAGTATTGACACACATGTGCATGAGAACAACATTGTATGATGTAGGGAGAGTAGATATGAATCCCTGCCTAAAGATTTGAGAGACAAGCAAAGGAGTGGAAGATAAGTTGGCACTGGGACAATGGAGTAAAGGGGCACCTCTGAAGGTCAGGTCAGGACAGAGCCAATGGTAGTAGGAATGGATAAATGCCAGTGTTGAAATATTAGCAGAAGCCACTATGTACAGATGTAAATTACCTTTGGGCATGAAACTACTACATGAGCAATTCCTTCACTTCGTTATTAGTTAAATCATGGAGTATTTAGAATAAGACAAATGACAATTTCAATTTGGATAATGCATTCATATAAAAGGAAAAGAAAAACTTCCAAAGTGACTAAACTTGCCCAGTAGTTACTAGATAAAGTAAGACACTATTAAAGGGGTGGCATGATTATGATCAATCGATATGGTTTGTTACAGAAAAATAATACATTTAACTTCAAAGAAATGTTCATCATGTATTAGGAAGATCTGGAGAAATATTATACATATATAATGAGAAAAGAGATAAATTGTGTGTGTGTTGGGGTCTGGCAAGTAGAAACTCAAGCAGATCATCGGATTGGAACCCAAAGAACAATCTGATCTTTCATTGTTAAGTTCAAAGTGGTCTAGAGGCAGATTTCCTTATTTTTCCATAGACTTTCAAATGAAATGTAGTCACTGACAGTCTTAGTGAACCATAAATTACATCAAAATAACAACTTTACAGCAGCATCTAGGGTGGTAACCACAACCAAGGTATCAGAGCCAAATTGAGCTGACATGCAAAATTATCCATCACACTCAACTAAGAAAATGTCACACAATTTTGTATGTTTCTGTTCATAGAAAATAACATAAATTTTTCTAGATCTTATCCATCATTTTCTTCAAGGTGACGCTACATACAAATAGTCAAACCCCAAATCCCATGGGTTCTTTCTGCACAGATCAGACTTTCAAGAAACTCTAACTTCTTATGATAAGGAGAAAAACATGTAACTTAACTGTTTCAAGAGCCTGCAGCTGTCACTACTTCTGCTTCTGACAGTGACTTCCTTTGGTTCCTTAATAGTCTTATGAAATGGATGGCCTCAGTTTAATATTAACAGGAGTGCTACTGGTGTTTTTCCAGGATAACACAGAATAGGCCACCAGCTTCATGCTATTTCTGTTGCTGGAAGCTAGAAACAAATGGTAACAAAAGCAGTCTTGACTCAAATTTGAGGAATCTTTTTTCGCACAGGGTTCAAGCCAAAAGAAATGTTTTTTACCCTGGCTATGCTTTAGAATCGCCAAGGCTCTTGGAATATATTCAGGCCAGACCTCGTCTCCACTTACTCTGCTTCAGCTGAATCTAATATATTACTTACAGTGTAGGAGGGGCTTCTTGTATATTCTTTTCACATGGGACTAGTAAGATATACATAAATGAATTTTATTAATGCACATTAACTGAATAATATGGTGGGGTTTCTTACTGTATTTTTATATATGTATGTCACATACTTCAGTTAAATTTATGCCTCCATTACCCAAACCTGTATGTCTCTCCCCTCCCATTGATCTCCTACTTACTTTCTGTTAATTCCTCTTCCCAATTCATTTCCTATTAGACCTAGAGTCTATACAAGATAAAAGACACAATACTTGACTTTCTGAGTCTGGTTCTATTTGTTTAACATGATCCTCACTTCGATTCATTTCCTCAGAAATGAGTTACTGAAACAGATTGTGTTTAGTGATAGAATAAGGTGTCAGGGAAAGAATCTACAGGCATAGGTTACAAGGAGATACTGAGTCTAGTTATGGAAATGACAGATGGCTTCATCAAAGGGGTCATATTTGAACTAAATTTTCTGTGCGGCAGGGAGGAAGGGTTAACTCAAGAAAATGATGTGTAAAGATGACATATGTAAATCTACAACTTTAAACTTTGTGTTTTATTTTTGAATTGTAATATAATTACATCACTTATCCCGTCCTCCCAAACTTATTTGTTCTGTACGATGTTATTTATATGTACATACTCAGAACTGAACATTTGGTATTCTGTATCCAAATGGTGGGCCTTCTCTGGGGAAGACTATTTCTCCCACTCTGAGCATTCCCTAGTTGCCTGTAGGGCTTTCCCTCATCTACTTTCAAATGCCTATTGGTATCTTCCCTTCCAGCTCACGTTTAGGAGGTCATGTTGGTGGGACTTTGTGGGTGTATCTTCTGACTTTACTAGGAAACACAGTTTCCCAGTAAACTCCTTGATCCCCTGGCTGCTAATTTTCCTGCCACCTCTTCCACAGTGCTCCTTAAGCCTTAGGAGCCAGAGTGTTTTGTAGATGTATCCAATGGTACTGGGCTCCACAACTTGTATTTTGATCAGTTGTGGTCTTTATTAGAAAGGAGAGTTTTCTTGATTAGGGGTTAGTACTAAGAACAGATGTTTATATTGTTGTTAGAGATTATGCTGGTTTAGTAAAATAGTGGTTGCATGTTCTCCAAGATCCATAACTTCACTACCCCTAAGGAGATGGCTAGGTTATCACTTGTTGAATGGGTCTTAAGTCCAATTAGAGAGCTGCTGGTTACTGCCAAGACAGGTGTGCCACTATTGCAACCTTGGGTTATTGTGTCATCCCTGTTGTTTAGGGGTTTGTGAACTTCATTGCTAGATAGAATGGTTCCTGAAGCTTGCATGGCACTTGCTGGTACTATGAAAACTGGTACTCAGGGAGGTGGCTCTTAGGTCAGTTCCAGCTCAGGAGTCTCTGAGCCCTGTGTCTGAAGTGCGTTGTGTCTTCAGTCACTTCTTGATGGGAACAAAGAGCAATATCAAAATGTTACATGTTTTGAGAGTCTCCTGGAGTGCCTTGGTCAGTAAGTTAAAGAAAGCTTTTCATGTCTGGTACTGGCATTTTTAGGTGCTATTCATTTCTATTTATTGTTGTGTCTTTACCTGGTTTTGGCATTAGAGTGATACTGACTTCATAGAAGGAATTTTGGAATATTCATTCTGTTCATACTGCTTCTTTTCCTCTTCCTCCTCCTTCTTAATAGTTTATGAAGGATTTGCTGTAGATGTGTGACTGTCTGTTAGAAGTGTACAGTGAATTCATCTGGTACTAACCCCTTTTTTGCTGGAAGGCTTTTCACTGTTATTAAAATATCCTTATTTATTAAGGTTTTTGTTTAGGTTTCTGACTTCTTCATAGTTTAATTTCAGTGGTTTGGATAAATCTAGAAATTCATCCATTTCTTTTAAGTTTTCCTGCATAATGGGGTATAAGTTTTAAAAATATTCCTGTATAATATTCTGTATTTCTTCATTGTGTGTTGTAATTTTTCCCTGTTCATTTCTGATTCTGGTCATTTCTGTCATCTCTTTTTATCAGTTAAGTCATGGTTCTGTCAATTTTGTTTATCCTCTCAACCAACTCTTAGGTCTTTAATTTTTTTTGTATTGCTTGCTTTGTGTTTCATTGATTTCTGATCTGATTTTTATCATTTATTGACATCAACTAGGTTTGCATTTGTTGTGTTCTTGTTTTTTTCTTCAACTTTTTCAGTTGTGTCATTAGGTGATCATTTCTGATCTTTCTGACTTTTAAATGTAGGCACCTAGAACTATATATTTTTTCTCTTTTTTTCCTTTTTTCTTGTTTTTTTTTTCGAGACAGGGTTTCTCTGTATTGTTTTGGAGCCTGTCCTGGAACTCGCTCTGTTGACTAGGCTGGCCTCGAACTCACAGAGATCCGCCTGCCTTTGCTTCCCGAGTGCTGGGATTAAAGGCATGTGCCACCACTGCCAAGCTATATTTTTCTCTTAAGACTGTTTTCAATGTCTCCAGTTCTTTGTCTGTTTAGTTCTTTATATATTTTTGATTCTAACTCATTATCAGATAAGTAATTGGTAAAAATATTTTTCTATTCTGTGGGATGTTGCTTTTCCCAAATGACAGTGTCCTTTGCCTTACAGAAGATTTTCAGCTCCATTAGGTCCCATTTAATAATTGTTGGTCTTAGTGCCTATGCTAACAGTACTCTGTTGAGTAAACAATTCCATATACAAAAGTTTATG
Source organism: Mesocricetus auratus (assembly GCF_017639785.1). Lineage (NCBI taxonomy): Eukaryota > Metazoa > Chordata > Mammalia > Rodentia > Cricetidae > Mesocricetus > Mesocricetus auratus. The sequence goes on from NW_024429188.1 coordinate 75,774,392, forward strand.
TCTATTCCTTACTTTACCTTCTATTAGATTCAGAGTATGTGGTCTTATATTGAGATCCTTCATCCATTTGGACTTGAATTTTGTGGGGTTTTTATTTAAATTAGAAATAAGCTTGTTTTACATGTCAATCCCAGTTCCCTCTCCCTCCCCTCCTCCCCTGGCTCCCACCAACCCCCTATCCCATCCCCTTTCAGGTCCCCAGGGAGAGTGAGGCCTTCCATGGGTGATCTTCAAAGTCTGTCAGATAATTTGGAGAAGAGCCTAGGCCTTTCCCCGTGTGCCTAGGCTGAGAAAGTGGAATGGGCTCCCAAAGTCCACTATTATACTAGGGATAAATACTAATCCACTACCAGAGACCCCACAGATTGCCCAGACCTCCTAACTGACCCCCATATTGAAGGGATCTGGGTCGGTTCTGTGCTGGTTTCCCAGCTATCAGTCTGAGGTCCATGAGCTCCCCCTTGTTCAGGTCAGCTTTTTCCGTGGGTTTCTTCAACCTGGTCTTGACCCCTTTGCTCATCCCTCCTCCCTCTCTGCAACTGGATTCCAGGAATGCAGCTCAGTGTTTGGCTGTGGGTGTCTACTTCTGCTTCCATCAGCTACTGGATGAAGGCTCTAGGATAGCATATAAGGTAGCCATCAATCTCATTATAGGGGAAGGGCATTTATGGTAGCCTCTCCACTATTCCTTAGATTGTTAGGTGGTGTCATCCTTGTAGATCTCTGGGCATTTGCCTAGTGCTAGATTTCTCTTTAAACCTATAATGGCTCCCTCTATTATGGTATCTCTTTTCTTGCTGTCCTCTATTCTTCCCCCCCTCACCCCTGTCTCAAGACTCAACTTCCTGCTCCTTCATGTCTTCCTCTCCCTTTCTCTTTCTCCTAACTCCCTCTCCCCTCCCCATGCTCCCATGGACTTGAGTTTTGTATGGGGCGATAAACATAGATCTATTTGCATTCTTCGACATGCAGCCATAAAGTTTGACCAGCACCATTTGTAGAAAATGATGTCTTTTCTCCAGTGTGCATTTGTGGCTTCTTGGTCAAAAACCAAGTACCCATAGGTTTGTGTGTCTTCAATTCAATTCTATTGATCAACATGTCTGTTTTTATGTCAATACTATGCTGGATCTATATTACAACTTGAAACCTGGGTTGTTGATACCTTCAGCAGCTCTTTTATAAGTAAAGATTATTTTAGCTCTTCTGTTTTTGTTGTTGTTGTTAGGTTCCTTATGAAGTTTTAGACTGTTTTCTTCCCAATTTCTGTAAAGGACTGTGTTGGATTTTTGATACGACTATCATTAAATTTGCAGATTGTTTTTGGTAGGATATCACATAGCAATTTTTTTACATTTTATATTTAACAAATGTTATTAGTCAGAATTTTCTAGAGGAAGAAAACCAATAAAATTAGTATATATTTCAAGATGATTCATTAGATTGACTTACATGAGAGGGTTTGGGTAGTCTTATAAGGACCATCTGCACCCTCAAGAAGCTAGGAACCCAGTAGCTTCTCAGTCCACAATGCTAGATGCCTTAGCAGCAGCAATCTGGCAAGGAAGGCCTGATGGACTCCCAGAGAGCCTCACATCTTCACTGTACATTGGAAGTCTGAAGAAGATGGATTCCAATCCCAGCAAATAATGGTAACAGCAGGAGCAACCAAGCAGATGCACTAACCACAGCCAGGCTCAAACAATTCACATTTACTTAGAACTCCCTCCATCCTTTATATATTTACTCGAGGCTTCTCCAGTTCCCCACAGTGGGCAAAACCCCAACAGATCGTTTCTTTAGTCTCCCCATATTTGGGCCTCCACAGACCACACTCTGGGAAACTCTTCTCTCTCTTAATCCTTTCAGGAAATATCCTTATAGACCCTCCCAGAGGCATGTATCTTAGTTGACTCCAGGTGCAATCAAGTTGACAACCAAAATTAACTATCATAAGTTAATAAGATTTTTACATTATGTATTTTATTTTTTGAGATTATTACTTAATTACATAATTTGCCCCCTTCCATTCCCTCCTTCCAAACCTTCTCATAAATCAAAGTTGGAGGAGAACCTACAGTCGCCACTTAATTAAGTCATCACAATAATGTTTAAAATACAATCTTCATTCGATTTTCAAGTATATGGTACTTGGTGTGTGTGTGTGTGTGTGTGTGTGTGTGTGTGTGTGTGTGTGTTATAGTCCTGTTCAGATATTTATGTTTATTAATCAATTTTGATGACTGAACACCACTATGTTCTAGGAATATACTGCAATATATTCAATGCCATACCAGTGAGAATTTGGGGCATTTGAAAACATTCCCTGTTACTTTAATACAGTAACTTTCCTGGCACATATCTTTAGTACACATGTTCAGTGTTTTCCTAGAACAGTGTTCCTCAGTCTACTCTACAAATTCAAATAACCCAGGAAACTTCAGGGAACACATAACTATTTCTCCCTGGATATAGATGGAGTAATTCATAGCATGCAAATGTTCCTTAAAAGAATGACTGTGTAAAGTCAGGTCACTTACTAAAATAAAGTTTTAAAAGCATCTGAAAACTGCGGGGTCATAACAACTTAAGGAAAAAGTTCCCTATAGAATAGAGCCTTTTCAAGCAGTGTCAAATGTCTGACTTAAGTTGATTCTATGGGGATATTATCAGTTCCATGAGGACAGCTGCTGGAAGAATCAGCAGGTGATAATTTTTTTGTGATCAGAGAAAAGAGAAAGGAATGACTAATTTAAAGATGTGGGAGAACTTACACGCCCAGACAGAACCATTCTAAAGACAAATGATGGTTTCCACAATTGCAAAGATGCTGATGTTAAAAGTCCATAATTAAAAATAACCCAGAAAATCTGGGTGGAGAGGGAGGGAGGGAGGGAGGGAGGGAAGGAGAAGGGCAGCTCCCTTATAAAAGGGAACATAGTGAATGTGCACAGGTGGTGCTCTTAATGGTTACAGCTGACAATATAGTCTGTCAGAACCCTAAGGATAGGCCTGTACAGAAACCTGAATACTAACAACTTTCTTAACATATTTTGTCTTAGATACATTGCCACAGTAATAGAAAATCTGACTAATATTCTTGCTTAAGTCTTGCTTGAAGTTCCAGTTCAGAAACAATACTTTGAAATTCTGGCTTGTTTAAAAATACAGTAAACTAACTTTAATCATGATCCTCTTTGGCTATATCTCCTATGTCCCCAGTAGGAAGAATCTAAGGCTCAGAGAAACAACAGATGAACAAAAAAGTAACTTTCAATAACCTACTGTGCGATTCTGCTTTCCAGTTTCTACAGTGATAAGCTGGGGGGGGGTCTTGTAAATCATAAAACTATGGGGTGAATATTTTCTCATGAAATTTTATTAGGAGGCATTCGACAATGAGATATGAATGCTACTTAGACCTTTCAGGATGCCTGTGTTCAGGGGATAGAGTGTAGAAAGAAGAATCCCTGTTTATTTTGGCTACCCCATAGACAGAGGGTGGACTGACATGGAACTTTTGTTTCTGAGATGAATACAGATGGTAGCACCATATAAAAGAGTGAAGTTTTCATTACTACAGAATGATACTTTTTGTTAGAGTTAGATAATCTAAAAATGACTTGTGTGTTTTTTGAGACGTCTGCTAAAGTCTCAAGCATTTGAATACAATGTTCATAGTCAATAGTCTTGTTTAGGGAGGTTTAGGAGGTGTGTCCTTGTTGGAGGAAGTATGTCATTGGGGGCTAGATGTAAGGTTTTAAATTTTTCACATCATTCTCAGCGCTCTTTCAGCTTCCTGCTTGTTTTAATACATGAACTCTAAGCATGCTGCTCCAGCTGCCATGCTTGCCTAATCCCATGTTCCTTTGCTGTCGTAGTGACAGACTCTTAAAAAATTTTGAGCCCTAAATTCAAACAAACCCTTTGTTCTTTAAGTTGTCTTGGTCAAGGTGTTTCATCACAGAAATATAAAATTAACTAATGCAGCTCAAGAAAGTAGTAAAACGACCCAAATATATGTTTTTATTTCATATGCATGGAATGTCTGTGAGTATTTGTTAAGTATTGCAGCTCAGATGGAAAGGGACCCTGGCAGTAAGGAGTCAAGGACTATCACAAAGTCACCCTAAGCTAGCAGCTCACAGTTCTGTGCTCCAGGGAAAGGTTTCCCCAGTTTAACAGCTCAGCTCCATCAGGGAGGGTTTCCCCAGGGATGTTGTAACACTTCCTCTCAGGCCCCCATGAGTGTAACAACTCTGCTCCACTAGGGGGAGGTTTCCCCTGCAAAAGTGTTACTGTTCTATTCTGCTCTGGTCTGCTCCAATAGGGGGAGGTTTCCGAGGCGAAACTCTTAAAGCCCTGCTGGGCTCCACTCTGCTCCTGTTCCCAGAAGTTGTTACTTCTCTGCTCCACTTCATTTTTGCAGCAAAAGAAGGTCTCACCCAAGTCTCACTCAAGAGATTTATTGGGAGAGAAAAATCCAGGAGGTTGTCTGCCTCTGCCAGAGTTGAAAAGAGCATCTACCAGCTGAACAGGTACAGGGCTTATATAGGGCTTCTTAAAGGCCCATTTTTAACAGGGTGTAATTTTCAGGGTAGGAATTGAATTTCAAAACGTGAGCTTGGACAAGCTCAGATATTGGCTGAATTTCATGCTCAGGGATTGATTGGTTTCATACTCAGTAATTAGTTGGTTTTCCTGCCAAGGGATTGGTTGGTTTCTTGTTCAGGGATTGATTGATTTCCTGGACAGGGATTGGCTGATTTTCCTGCTCAGGGATTGGTTTGGTTTCTTGTTCAGGGATTGGTTGGTTTCATGCACAGGGATTTTTTTTCCTGCTCAGGGATTGGTTGGTTTTTGGTCAGGTACAGAGTGTGTTTCTTTGCGTCTGATATCAGAGTTAAAGTGTGTTTCTCTCACTAGCCCTTTTAAACTTTTTGGCTCTCGTTTCAGGGCTAGGATGTGTTTCTTTCTCTGGCCTTTTTAAACTTTTTGCTCTGCTTTCAGAGTCAGTGAATTGGCTCTGGTTTCAGGACTAAAGTGTGTTTCTTAGCTCTGGTGGGGGCTTGTTTCATCGGATGGCTTTTACCCTACAGTATCAATCGATGTAAAAAAAAAAAAAAACAAGAAGGGCTGATATAGTTTGAACCTCTCCTAATTGCCTTTCTTATCAGCTGTCTCAGATGTGAAGTACAAGAAATGAGGTAGAGACCAAGCTTAAATGATATCAGCTGTCAACAACTGGAGTCAGGACTCTCCACTTCTCCATGTAGATCAGGGTCATTGACCGCAATGATCAGGAAGAGCAATAGACTGTGTTACACAACAGATTCCACCATTATTTGTTTGACACTCAATGTTATTGATAATCCTTTGCCAAATATTTTTGGGAAATGTACATAAGAAGAAATATATGCCCAAATATAGCTGAGCATTTGTTATAGATATGGTTCTTCCATGTACTGTTCCAAATTCATGCACACATACACATGATAAATACATACATAAATGTAATTTTAAAATTCAAGTAAGATAGTCCTTGAAAGGACCAAAATTCCAGGTCGTTTACTAATAGGATTCACAGGTTCTATAATATATCCTTTCTTGAAGAGATAGTTCCATACTAAAATGATAACAGCTGTATCACTTTAAAAATTTGTATACTGTCATAGCCACTTATAATAAAAATAACACAATTCCTACTTTTACATATTATACACATTGAGTTATGTGTGGGATGACTAAAATTACAAACATTGTGTGTTAAAATTCTGTTTCCCAAGGCATTAGTGTTAGGAGATAGTGTTTTAGATAGGTCATTAGAGCAGAGCACTCATGAAGATCAGCATCCTTTTAAAACCTCTAAGTGAGCACTATCTACCTTGTGTTTCAGCTTGCAATGTGTATATAAGTTAGTATAAGAAGATGGACAACAGCAAGCTAGAAGATAATCCTTACCAGAACTGAACACACAGACACCCTCATCTTAGACTCCAAGGCTACAGTAATATGAGAAATAAATTTCTGTCAATGGGACTTCATTATAACCACAATTGATTTAGACATGTAGCAATAATTTATTACTTGTTTTTATATAAATGCATACACTACTATGTAGTATCAGTAATTTTTATTTGATTTGTAGGTTGTTTTAATTTTTTCACTGTTGGAAATTGAACCCAGTGTTTCACATATACTAGATATGTGATATAGCAATTGCTATACCACTGACCCTTCACTGTATTTATATTAAATATGAGATCTACCATCAAAAATATTTAAGACTATATTGAAGCATTAGTAACTACAGATTCTGTTTTACTGATTTCTAGAACCGTGTTATGTACATTGAATAACAACTCACAATTTTCTGCTCCCTATAGCAGTGGGAATCCTACTTTCTGTTTCTACAAGTATGACTAATCTAGATGCTACATACATATGGAGTGATATAGCTATTTGAATATCTGTGACTATCTTATTTGGATTAATATACCTAAGCTTTACCTATACAAATAGGAAAGGAAATAATCAATTTTATGTACATGTAATATTGTCTTTATCCCTCTATCATTTATTCAAATAACCCAACTTTAAGGTGCTTTAATTTTTTAAATAACATTTTAAAATTAAAATACAAGTTTATCTTTTCCTCACTTCCTTTTTGTCACTCCATGTTCTCTAACCCCTTTATCCCTATCAAATGTATGGCCTCTTTTGTAGCTGTGATATATGTTATATATATATATATATATATATATATGTATGTATGTATGTATAATGTATAAGTATATATTGTTTACTGTTACTACTACATATGTGTGTTTGTGATTTCAGGACTAACCCCTTTGTATTGTATAACCAGTTAGGTGGCTCATCCCTGGAGGAGACTAATTCTCTCACTTTCAGCTTTCTTAATTCTCTGTACTTCTTTGTCTAAGTGCAGGGACCCATGAAATTTCCCCCTTCCACAACAGCATGCATTTTTGGTCTTGTCCTTGTTCACATCCTACTTAGACAGCCATACTGTTGATGTGCCATAGATAAAGTTGCCCTGTCATTTCCAGGACATCCATTCTCAATTCTCACAGAAGATTAGAATTTCATACATGAATAGTAAATTTAATAATTTCTTCCCTTTACTCTCCACCATGTACTTCCTCTTGTGTCTCTTTTACTCCTTCTGAGGTTCAGGACCTTCTTTTCTATAACTATTGTTGTGATATGCACACACATACATACATACATACACACACACATATATATATATGCATGCATATATACATATATTTCTAGTTAACTTTTGTGTTGTTGTTTTAAAATACTGACTAAAAGCAACTTGGGGAGGAGAGCTTTCATTTTATCTTTTGCCTTCAGGTCACAACCAAAGTCAGGCCAGGAACTTAAGCAAGAACAAAAACAAGAAATGTAGAGGAAAGTTGATTATTGGCTTGCTTCCAAGTTGACATCCAACTACCAGATCCATATGCCCAGTGATAGTATTGCATACAATATCAGGGGGAGTTGCCTCATATCAATAAACAAACAATAAAATGCCTCACAGTTATGGTCACTAGATAATCTGGTGGAAGAAATTCTTCAACTAAGGTTCCTTCTTCCAAGGTGTGTCAATGTGACAAGCCAAATTAACTGTCATGTTGACCATGGTGTTTTATGGAGGAGTGTGGGATCTTCTAGAAGTCTGAATAAGAAAAGTGGTCAAATGTTCTAAGCAGAGCTTAATAAGCCATTCTAGTGGGGGCCTGAGTGACATTAGTGCTGAGAGGAAATTTCAAGACAATGTAACATTGAGTCTGTGGTATGATTATCACTAACAACTCTATGTAGGTCTAAACTGAAAAAGTGAAAATAGGATATGAATTTAAAAAGTTAAAAGAGAAAAAAATACTTGGAATCTTAATGTTACAGCCAAGGGACATCCTGCAAAAAGACAATGTACATGTTAAGGAGAAGTCACCTACTCTGTAAAGGAACAATGACAATAGTGCTAAACTTCTAACTGTGAAAGCAGAAAGCCTGAGGGGTTATTGGGTCCTAGAAAGCAATTGCATAAACACACAAAATCTATTGCTAATGTGGTAGAAAGAGGAAAAGTCCATTCTAAGATGGCAGCCAAAACATAACAATGCACTCCATGTTGTACATGCTTTGGTTCATGAATAATGCAAGAATGAGTACAGGTATAGATTTATCCTTCACTGTTTCAGAGAGCTACTGAGGTTCAGTTACTACATGGAAGTGCTTGAGTTTTCTACAAGAAGGCTCTGAGAGGCCATTGAATTAAGCTGTGAAAGTGAAGTCTATGTTGTATTAGAGATCCCTATAGGTTGGATACCAGATACATGAGACATATGCCAAGAAAAGCTGCATATTCAGAGTAGTGCCATGCCAAGAGAGAGATTTATGTTGCAAGTAGCAAAGCTAGACATGCTGGGCCATCAAAGCCCCTGAAAACTAAAGTCCCAAATACTGACATGGAGTTACAGGATTTGCAAATTACAATCACCAAATTACACTGAGTCTGAAGGGGCTGCACTTTTAAATAGTGTTCAGACTGAAAGACTATGGAGGCATTTAAAGTAGAACTAAATGCATTTGACATTATGATATGGCCACAAATCTGTGAGGAACACAGAGTAGAGTGTTGTGGTCTGAATGTGAAATGCATCCCCCCTATAGTCTCACATGTTTAAGCACTTGGATCTGGGTGGTGATACTATTTTGGCTGAAAGTATGGACTTTTAGGATATGGACCCTTCCTAGAGTAAGTGCACTGATAGGGGTAGGCTTTGAAAAATTATAGCCTCATGCAACTTCCAGTTTGTGCTCTCAGCTTCTTATTTGATTAAATGTGATCAGTAACTTTACAACTCTGGTCACCTGCTGCTATATCTTCCTTGCCATTATGGACTTCTCTTCTAGAACCATAAGCCCAAATAAAATCTTTTTCAAGTTGCTTCTGGCCATAAGATTTTATCATATCAAGATAAAGGTAACTAACATATATGCTCATTCTTTCAGAGATTTTGTCAAGGGGTTGGCTCAGGTCTGTTGCGATGGTAATGAGGAAAGGCATTACCTTGGTGGTGAAAGCTTGTGGCAGACATGTTGGGCTATAAGAAGCAGTTTCTGCTTAGGCAGGCTGGAGACCTTATATGAGACAAAATAGGTGAAGTAGGACATCTCTGGAGGGGGGCTCTCAGTCAGCACAAAATGGTTGATAGTAGATATCCAGAGAACCCCAAAGTAAACAGTGATGCAATCTGTCATATGACTGTTTCCAGCAGAATACCACCCTTATTTAGGTTTTGTATAAATGGGACCTCCAGATCAGAGACAAGAGGCTTAGACTGAGCTTTAGTTTTTGCCTTTGCCTCCCCAGCCTGCCTGAGCGTCTGTCTGTAGACCTGTATGCCTGCCTTTGCATGGCCCATGTGCATGCGTGTCTCTGCCAGCATGTATCTGGCCAGTGTGTGTTGGCCATGTGTGTAGGTACCTTCAGGCCATCACCTTCCTAGCATCCTGTTCTAGCAAATAAATTGTGTCCCGTCTGCAGGGAGCTGCTCAGTCTCTTCATCCTCCAGCCCCTGGTCCCCCAGTTTCCTGGCACTGGAGCATGAACCTCAGAGCTTCTTGCCTCATGATAGCTAGGAAAGAAGAAGACATTTCCAGAAAGGGCCAAAGACAAGATTTTTCCCACAAGCATACTCTCTCTCAAGTGATCCACTTCCTCTACCTAGGCTCCATTTTTTAAAATATCCAACACATTCCAAGATAGCACCGCCAACTGGAGACAAAGACTTCAACACATAGGAGTGTTGGCTACATTTCATATTCAAACATTCACATGGGCACACACAGCCAGCCTTGTGATCCATTAATCACTACAGAGAATCCAAGGGACCAGGGAATGTCCCTTGAATTCTTTGTCCCTGGTCATTTCAATGTCCTGAGTTACATTTATTTTTAGTATCTCTGTGCTGAATAGCTCCTCTACTCAGCCAATGGCACTTGCATTGTAAAGGATGCTTCATATGGCTTCAAGTATGCAGTGAAAACATGCCCACATATGTGTACATAGTGGAAGAGTAAAACAGCTTCTACATGGTAAGGGTGACAATCATGTAAAGAACTGCAATGGTATAAGGTTTCATGCTCAAAGTAGTTTCAAGAACAACATAGTTTCTTCCATAACACATCCATGAAAATTCTCCACTTTTACAAGGTAGAATAATACACTTGCCTCATTCTCTGCATCTGAATATGAAAGAACTGAACCTTGCTTTCACCTTCATAGCCATGAAACTCTTGTGGTGTTTCTTGTCACCTGGCAATACTGAAGGCACTTCCCATTCTGACTCATTTGTTTTACTGAGAGGGAGTTGCTGTTTAAATACTAGATCATGAAACTCTGAAGCAGACTTATGGCCATCATCACAAGCTCTATATACCAAATTATAATCTGTTGTATCCCAAGTGACTTGGGTCCTAGAAACATTGGGGCAACATGGGGATGAAGAAAGGACACACACGCAGATACAAGTCCAGTGAAGATGGGATCAAGCTGTAAACATCTGTAAGGAGGCAGCTGCAAGTTGCTAGTCTGTGCACACACTGATCAGTCTTGTAGCTTGACTCCCAAGGAAAGCTTTGCCATTCCTCTTGAGCCTGAAACATATGAGTAATGGCTTTGCCAGCTTCCCTTGTGTTAATTGTCTGTGGAGTCCTCAACATGGACATCCCCATGTCAAAATATACATTCACTCAGGACTCAAATCATGCGGAGATTCCTCCACTCTCTACAGTCATCTCTGAAGCTAACTTATTGTAATCATCCTAAGTTATATATATGTAAAACATCATTCAAGAAGCTTAAGGAATTCAGGGATTAACAATTTCTGAGTAACCTGGCACATTACACATGTTTATTGTTGATGTGATGAAATTTTCAAAGCCTACTCCTAGCAGTGCACTTCCTCTAGGCACATACAAACATAGATACCTACTGAATCTCCATTTTTAGCATTGCTAATATAGACATGTAATTATGATAGTCAATGCTATAGGGAATACAATATATTTATTTACCAGAGAGAGAGAGAATCACACAAGCTGGGAGTCAGAAGCATGGCCAGCTTTCAAAAGATGAGGTCCTTTTTCCTTTTGCTTCCTTTTATCTCTGCCTGTGCTAATTTACTTGTCCCCGCCCTCATGGGCAGATAACTTTGTGGGGTTCAGTCCTACAGACATGTTTAGGGCTAACTGCTTGGTACTGAATAATACATCAAGAGGCTCATTCTTCGAGGAAACTGATCCTCCTTCCCTAGTAGTCATTGACTGTAGTTCTTCATCTAGGAGCGAGGCCTTGAAAAATTTCCCTCATCCATGTTGGCATGCCTGATCATTGTCATTATGCAGGTATGTTAATCAGCCATACTGTTCATGGTCTCATGGGTTTAGCATCCCTAATATGTCTATAAGACACTGTGCAGCTGCAGATATACTGGTTCTCTGGTTCTTAGAATCTTTCCACCCCCTTTTCCCCAATGTTCGCTCACTCTTAGGTATACATGCTGTACTGTAGATGAATCTGTTTAGGTTGAGGAAACCACATTCATTTATTCTCTGCATATTGATCACTTGTGGATTTCTGCAATAGTTTTCATATTTGCTAAAAGGTGCTTCTTTGATGAGGGACAGAGCTACACTTATTAGTGTGTATAAGGACAAGTATTAGAATACAGTTGAAAACCATAGTGCTTTGAGGGAAACAGTAGCAGTAGGTTCTCTAGAGTCTATGACCTCTCCAGCCAGGAGACACTAACTAGGTTTACAATGTCTGGTGCAAACTTCCTCCTATTGAGTGGGCCTTAAACATAATTGAACAGTTGTTGATTACTTCAAAGATAAACGTGTCACTATTGCATCACTAGCAGGCTGATCACCAGTGTGATTCATAGGCTTTATAACTGAGTAGAGCTATTGATTGCTTTTCTCCCTTGGCAGCTTGCACAGTACCTCAGATACTATGAGAGCTAGTTCTCAGGGAGGTTTCCAGCTTCTTTCCACCTCAATTCCTCTAAGCCCTGTATCCTACATGTTCAGTGTCTTCAGCAATAAGGTCTTACATTGCAGTTCTAAAAGGCAACCATGGACAATGGCAATAGCCTATGTTGTTCTTTGGGGGGGTTGTCTTGCATTTTCACTGAATTTCCTAGGATTTGGTGAGGTCATAACAGCATGGATATTATTACCATTTCCATTTTCACATGAGGAAAAGAAGTTGTAGAGATTATGTACTTTGCCAAAATCACAAAATAGTGTACACAACAGAACCAATATTGTAAACTAATTACAGTGAAATGAAGCATTGTGCTAAGGATGAACTTTTTCTGTACCATAAGTCATCACCCTTCTCTGGGTTTCCAATTCCTTATCCACAAAGGCCAAAGTAAGTGTTGTAATTTTTAAAAGACAGTTCGAGAGAAAAAACTGCCATGTGACAGAGTTCAAGTGCATGGGTGTCTTTATTAGGGAAAGGGATCACAAAAAAAGGGAAAAGGGGATAGGGGAGACTGGCCTCTAGGAACAAGAGCAGCAGGAGAGAGGAAAGGGGGGAAGAAAAACATAGGAGAATAGGAGGTAGGCAGGGCCCCCTTCAAAAGTGGAAGTAGTGAATGTGCACAGGTGGTACTCTTAGTGGCTGCAGCTGAGGGCATATTCTGTCAGAACCCCAAGAAAAGGCTAGTACAGATGCATGAATGAAAACAATAAATATTATAGATAGAAAAGATATTCAAGCCCACTACAAATGTATCTAATAAGAAAAGAATAAAAACTAAAAACATATAGCTAAGCATATTTATTTATTTTAATATGGAAGCAAATATACACAGTATTAATACATTTGTTGCTCTTTTCCTATTAGTGAAAGACTGGAGATAGAATTTTGCTACTACATAATTAAATCTCACTGTTATATCTGTATTCCAAATTCTAGTATTGGTGTTTGAATACAGGAAGTGAAGAATAAATCTACTTTGATTGGTGAAGATAGAATAGCAGACATAGGCAGTGGGTTCTGGGGACACAAATATCCTATTTTATTGAGGAATACAGACAAAAGACAGGTTAACCAGGAAATTTCCATGAGACCAAGTGGGACAGATATACAATGCAAATGAGTTATCTCTCCATCGATACCTTATGAATTAGAACAAATGATATCTGCTAGTGAGGATGTGACTTGTGTGAGGAAACTAATTTCTCTCTATTCTGTTGTTGAATGCACATTTGGTAACAAAAGTTACATTTCTAGATGAAAGCACCCAATCTATGGCTTGATAGTATAGTGAAAGAAGCTTTATTAAAGCTAGCAGTAGCTATAATCAGACTCATTTTGAATGTGTAAAAAGAGCAGATGTTAATGTGAAGCTTATATACAAGCCACACCATTTGCATGTTCATTGATCATACTATTGAAATACTATAATGAGAAGACTTGACTTATACTGCAGCTATTGTCCAAAGGCATTTGTAATCCCAGTCAAATTTTCTAGACTTAGCTAATTGATGAGTAGCTTTATAGTGACTTACTAACATTGATCATTCCTCTAGTCTTAGGTAACAATAACTCATTGACTATCTGCATGTGTGGTCAAAGCATTAGCCTCTTCCACAGTCAATGTAGTCCTGAGAAGGTCCTCTATTATCCCTTGCACAAAAGATATAAAGTCCAAGCCCACAGAAAGTACATCAAGCTATGTTAAATGTTTATTTCCCATTATAATACGCACATACTCAATGGCCTCTTCCCCAATTACTCTTTCGCTGGGTTAACAACTTCCCCTAAAAAGAGAATGCTTCTGGTCCTTTTCTCCAAAATCATCAGTAAGAATGGTCTATCAAATCAGATAATAGGGTGAAGAGGAGCTACTTTTGGCTGATGCAGAGACACAGCTTCAGGAGCAGCTCCTTCTTTGGTTCCCTCTTCTCCAATGTGCAGCACAGCCTTGTGAAAAGCCTATGAGAGAAGAACACACACTGAACATCCCCTGAAAAAAGTGGCAAAAGCCTTTGGGTGTGTTAGATGTACATAAAGAAATACAGTGTATTGTGTTGATGGTACTTGAATGTGAATAGTACTTTGATAAATGTAGTTAGTGAATATATGTGATTTTAGGACTACTTGTTTGGGTATCATCCCATACTCCATCACCTTCCATCTCTAAAAGCTATCTCTTTGGTGCCTTTCTCATCTCCTCTAGTACAGTATCTCACAAGAGTCACTTCTGATCATTAAGATTTCCATTGTATTAGAGTCATCTTAGTACATGAGGGTTGGGGATGAAAATTTTATTTATTTGTTTATTTATTTATGTGTGTATGTATGTATTTGGGTGTTTGGCCTGCATGTATGCTTTTGCACCACATGCTTGCATTGTACCTGCAGAGACCAAAATATGGTGTCAAATTTCATGGGACCAAAGTCACAGACGGTTGGGAGCTGCCATGTTACATTGATGATGGAAACCTGAGTCTTCTGGAAGAGGAAACAGTTCTCTTACCTGCAAAGCCATTGCTGCAGCTCCAGAAATAACTTCTAAAATGATTTATTTTGAGTAACAAGAATGACTTTCATATGATACTCACCTAACAGAATCACACTGCTACTATAGACATGATATTTCTCATTGACTAAATGAGATGGGTGAATTAATTGACTCTCAATGTCCTTTCCAGCTCATACTGTAAAATACTAATCCATCAGCTTACATAAGATAGTTGTGGACCATTTTCTTCTGTCATTCCAGAAAAGTCAGCACTTTCAACAAAGGCATCCCTCATGCCCATCTTCTGAAGTGTGCTTCCAAGGTCGTATGTGGCAGAAAAAACAACTCAACCCATCTGTATGGGATACTGAATGGAAGACATTATAGTCACCATACTAATCACACTAAGATCTCCCTCCCTCCCTCCCTCCCTCCCTCCCTCCCTCCCTCCCTCTCTCTCTCTCTCTCTCTCTCTCTCTCTCTCTCTCTCTCTCTCTCTCTCATTCAACACTGCTACTCCTCTGAACATTGACAGCCATTAACATGGCACCAGAATAACAGAAGGCATTGCTGTAGAAATGATCTCTGACACAGAAAATGTTGGGTGGCATCACACAGTGCCGCAGCCCCTTATTATCAGATACATGTATCTCTGTGGTATTGAGCAAGGGTAGGGGTCTAATGGAATGAAGATCAAAGTGTAAGGCACAGGAAATTTCACAGTTTTCTGTCTTGCAGTTTTAGCTAAGAATGACTGCAAACTCCATGTCAACATAAAATCTTATCCATCCCAAAGCTCAATTTGGTCCCCCAAAAGGTATCAGCATCCTAGCATCATCACTCTGGGGAGCTTTTTGGGAATTACTAATTTGACAAATGTTCAAGACAATGTCTCCTTTGGCATTTTCTCAATATGCTTAGATGAAACACTGTGGAAAGTATCCAGAAAAGTGCCAGGCACACAGTACTGGACATACTCTAAATATCATCATACCCCTGCCAAGTGCTTCTGGATAATTTTCTTACCTCTAGGTTTCTTCTGAACTCAGCCTCACCTCCATTGTTAGGCCCACCCATAGTTCCTCATACCCTCTAAATTTTTTACCCTTTCTGTAGTAAGTAGTTCCATTTCTTCAGTGTCTTAGATGACATGGCTTCCTTCACCCACTCCAGGTGTCCCTCCTTTGGAAGGACAAAATGTGCCAGGGCATTCTCACTATAGCATAACTTTAGTACATGGTAAGTACTTAACACATAATAAAAGGTATTTGTGCAATATATCTAAATGTGCACAGGAAGTAGGGACCACATTATTCTTAGATACAAATTCAGTTGACTTGCTAAATACAGGCTTTCCCCACCTCATTAAATATTTTAGAAACTGTAATTATTTAGCCTGATATGATCAGAACATTCATAATATTGTCAAATGCATCTTTGAAAGTGTTATTTCCATAGAAATTTCCTGGAGCTATGTGTCATCCTGGAATGATCTAACACCATGCACAGATATAGACAGTAGTGAAAAATCACTGTGGTATGAGGGACACCTACTAATGCCAGTGATAAAAGACCATAATTCCTCCCCCCAATTCTCTATCTTAACACTAGACTGGAAATTGATGTCTTAACACCTTGCCTTTGAAATGAATATAGTTCACCAGAATCATCATAATGTTCAGTCTAAGGTCTTTAATTAAGCCTATAATTTTCCCTTTGGTTTGCTTCTCCACATAACTGTTGATCTCCTGCTGGGCTGCAGAAACATTGGAGAAGTCCGTAGGAAAGACTTCAGCTTCATAGAGGCTCTTGACATTATCCAAAAACTTTGCCCGTGGTTTCAGATGCTGCCCAATGAAAACTGCATTTCCCATCTGCAATTCTAGTTCATTCTTTGGGAAGTTCAATAAACAGATCAAATGCTGGAAGCCCTGATGTAATTCTGTCGTTGGAGTATCTGTGAGGTTAAACCCCAAGACCTCCAGAATCTGAGTTTGGGTGATAGAGCCAGGTCCAAAAGAAAGCATCGATAAAGCAGCAGATATGCTCACAGGGGAGAAGAAGACATTCCAACCTGGGTTCTCCACAGAGAACCTATTATATAGACTGAATGCAAAGTCAGCATTGATAGACGACATCTTACAGAGAGTGGCATTTTGTTGGCGCAAAGAGCAGGATGTTACTTTGCCTTCAGAGCTGTTATATTGTACACAATGGATTGTATCGTGAAGCCCAAATACCAAGAGAAATAGATAGAGGAACACTGACATTCTGGAATGAAGATGATCTACAAAACATGAAGTGAGATAACCATTGGGGGAGCTTAGATAGATGAAACATTTTCTGATCCTGAAAAACATAAAAGTCACCCACCTTGGTTTACAAAACTAAAGAAAGTATTTGAAGGTGTGTTCAAGGAGGAATAAGGTGTGGTAGTCTCTCTCTTCTCTAAAGACCAGTGACATGTCTACTAGG
Source organism: Mesocricetus auratus (assembly GCF_017639785.1). Taxonomy (NCBI): domain Eukaryota; kingdom Metazoa; phylum Chordata; class Mammalia; order Rodentia; family Cricetidae; genus Mesocricetus; species Mesocricetus auratus. The sequence continues at coordinate 75,791,443 of NW_024429188.1, forward strand.
GAAAGAGAGTAGGATAAATGGTTTGCCTAGGCAACAGAAATACAATGCCATGAATACATTAACATATGGTAATAGAATGTGAAAATGCTAATACTAATTTAAACTCATGGAAATTGCATCATGTGTCATTGGAATGAAGGGCAGTTTTATGGGTATGAAGATTCATTAGAAAGAGCAAACATTGCCTCTGTATATTCTACATGTACATTAGAATTTTGGTTTGTGTGCATGTGTGTATATTAAATTGATGTTTTAAGATAAAATTTGTGATATGACAAGGATTAGTTATAATAGAAGGGTTATGGTTTATCGAGCCATGTACAACATAACAACCCAAATTCATGCATCTATGAAATATATGGAATCTACAAGAGTATTTCCAAAGGATAAGAAAATGAAAGTATAACATTCTTGTTTTAGAGACTTCTTTCTTTCAGTGCCACCTGCAGAGTAACTTCTCACTTTTAACAAATCTTAACCATCTTATTCTTATAAATATGCATGTCATTTTGTAACAATTAAAGAGGAAGTCCTATAGTTTCTAAGTGTGAAAAAGTACAAAGAAACCGGGAGAATGATGTAGAGTCATACACCAGTGGTTAGAAAAAAGGGATTCAAGGAATCAGTATAGGACCCTTTCCTAAGCCTTTCATTTTCTTCATGAATGGTCTCACTTAAAGTACTAAACTGCTATATTATAAATGTCCTTCTATTCCATACTGTCTTACTGAATTTTTACCCATCTATTCAGCTGCTACTAAACATATATACACTGTTTGCACGTTCATACTTCAGCCTCCACTGGGAGAACCCATTTTCCAAATGTAAATGCATTCTATCTCAACTCCCCAAACCCACTTCTTCATTTTCGTTCCATATTCCAATATATTGCACCCCTGGTTATAGATAGACCCATATCAAAAGAACTTGCTTCATTTTTATTCTCCACTTCTAATGCTAATGATGACCAATGAATATTGACTGAATACTTATCAAAACTTTTCTTTTCTCTCCATTTCCAATTGCCATTGCCTAAGTTTAAGGCTTTAATGACTTTATCAGCTTCTAGCATGACAAAGGGACTCTTATCTCCTTTAGCCTTCCTTCATCCACTTTTAGATCAAATTTCCACATTATCACCAGAGTACACTTACTGTTAAAGTCATCAAGGATGGCTAGAAGCTCAGTTACAGGAGGACCACTCTTAGACCTTGCCTCCTGATTCAAATTCAGTTTTTTGGAACTCTGACTTAGAAAAGTTCAATGTTGCTAAGGGAAAAAATACTTACAGCACATGCCCAAGAAGCCACTTGCATCTCTCAGATAGCAACGCCTTTCCATCTTTATAACATGCCCTCTATTGCAAAACTAGAGCATTCTTAGTTACAAATTAACTGTGACAGGAACGCTGTGATAACATTTCCAAAGTTGATGCACAAAACCAAGCCAAGTGGAAAAAAGTTTAAAAAATAAGGTTTGTACTGTGGATAAAATTTTAGATAATACTTTGGCTTCTGCATACATTCCCTCATTTAAAACAGTTCCTACTCCCAATGCCAAATAGTGCCAGAACAGGATGACTTTTGAGAAAATGTTATATACAGAGACTTGGTGAATCTTTCTAATTAGTGCTATAGTATGCATAGGTGAAGAAAATGCTGTCAAATCCTAGATTTTTATAATGGTCAAAGGGAAACTATTCATGTCTTCTGATCAGTAAAGTTCACTATACTGTCCACTCCCATGGACTCCAGAATATGGTACAGAAGGGACCAAGAATATGGAAGAAAAACAAACATTTTCTACCTAATGTGCTATATACAAAGAAGCAGTAGAAACTGGGTGGTGTTGGTGCACATCTGTAATCCCAGAACTTGGGAGGCAGAGGCAGGTAGATCTCCATATTTTGAGGCTAGCCTGGTCTACAAAGCAAGTTCCAGGACAACCTGAGCTGTTACACAAAGAAACTCTGTCTCCATTAGATTTCATCAAGAAACTCCAGTTCAACTCTGTCAGTTTCTAGGTAGTTTAGTAGTAGTAATGGTAACAGCTCCTCCTATTTGATCAAGTACATGAGATGACACAAAGTACCTGACTCTCCAAACAACTACTTTAAGAACTATATTAAGGATCAATGTATTCAGTCAGCAGCATAGATCACGGACATCCACATAACTTTCGGTAAATCCATGTTGATGTCCATGGCCTAGGCAGCCACTGGAGATCACATTGGTGTCCATGACCCGTGTTTCCTGGGAGGCCATATTGATGTCTGTGGCCTGTGCTGATGCCAAGGGCTATGATGGTGTTCATGGCCTGTGCTGCGGCAGAGGGCTGTGTTGGTGTCTGTGGTCTATACTGACACTGGAGACCATGCTGAGGTCCAAGTGGCCCATGTGGATGCTGGAGGCCATGTAAATGTTCATGGTCTGTGCTGTGGCCCAAAACCACATAGAAATCAGTGATCTGTGCTCCTGCTGACTGTAAAGGGCAAGGAATCTTCTTTTGCAGTGGTATTTATGGCTGCAGACACACATTTAAGAAAGACACATAATGCTTCTAGGAAAACCCCTACCCCACTCCACCCCCCAAAAGTAACAGCCTAGACAGGAAGCCATTGAAGAGAACTCTTAAAAATTGTGATAATGATGGCTTCTGGCAAGGGTCAGGGTGGGGAAATACTCAGTTTTCCTTAAGGGGCTAGCCACTGGGTGTTTGACTATATGGGCAACACAAATTGAACTTGTCTTTTTCTTTCTTTCTTGGTGGGGTATCACAAGGGTAAGAGAGCAGACCTGGGAGGAATGGCAAGTGAGTAAAATGGGGAGCATGTTGTTAAATTCCCAAATAATCAATAAAAATATTATGTTGGGGGAAAAAGGAACAACATGTTAATCGAGGGAGTAGTGAAAGTAACTGGGGCTAGTTCAAGTTAATCCTACATATAGTCTATGGAAGGACTTGAAATCCAAAAATAAATTGGACATACTTTAACTGAAACCCGTTAGAAAGACACTGGGGGATTTTTGAACAGGTGGTAAGTACAGTGAGGGTGACTATACTGTGCCACTATTTCTTTCCAATCAAATATAGTAAAGTGCTATTGTATACAAAACAGTATATTCAGCACTGGGATTTCAAAGGTGAATGCAGAATACTCATATTCCATCAAAGTGGCTGTTGTGATCTCATGGCATCACTGCCCAAACTCAACATGAAAGGACACATCTCACAAACAGGATGGTCACTGGCACGTGTCACACAGAAAGGTCATGTCAAGCGTCGGTCTCTTGGCTACCTATTTAGTTCAAACTCAACCCTGATAATAGCATTGTCGTTTTCTCAGATTCTATAAGCTCCAGCAAATCCTTTCACAAGAAACAAAAAAATTAAAAAAGAAAAGAAAGAAAAATAAAGAAAGTTTCTAAGCCTGTGTCCACTGGTGGCATATTTGGACAATGTCACAAGTTCAGGAAACAAACTTAAGGGAACCAGGTGGGACACACACACACACACACACACACACACACACACACACACACACACACGGAAAACAGAGGCAGAAAAATTAAATTATGAATTCTAAGCCTAATCAGATTCAGTCTCAAACAACAACAGGAAACATAAACAACAAACTAAAAAATAACTAATTCAAGGAGACCCCAAGCACCAACTTAGTCCCTCCTGAGAACAATGGACAATGGTCTAACTCTAAGCTCCATTTCACAATGTTTCCAGTACTTTTATACTGGCATGAGGAATATCAGGTCTCTAACACACACAACTCTTAGTAGACACATTGAAATCATCCCCAAACCATAGAAAAGTACTGGCCAGAAGCTGACACTGGGAATCCAGAAACTCCTAATTTTTCTCCATGTCATTAGCAAAAATCAGTTTCTTATCTCACTCAACCCACACTGCTGTTCAGCTTTCAGCAAACACATTTTCTTGAAGATGAAATTGACTCCTTTTATAAAGGTAAATTTAGCAAAATTTTAGGACTGTGTTAAGCCAGTCTCTATAGCATGTCGATGTAGATGTAGAGACGATAATGGATATGGAATGGTGAAATTAGCAAAGTGGCTGTCTTCCTGTTATCTAAGTCTTAAAGGCAAGTCAGGAACTTGGTCCTTAAGCAAAGTGAATAGGAATCCTCTTAAAAGTGTTAGTATACCACCCCAAGTATACACATGGACTTTGGACTCCCATAGAACAATGTGAGGTGCACTCTCACCCTGAACTCTTGGGGAAGGGTCTAGGCCCTGCCCTATATGAAATGACAGACTATGGACACCCCCATGGAGGGCCTCACCCTCCCTGGGGGAATGAGGGGATAATGGGGGGGGTTTGGGGGGAGGGCACGGGAGGAGGGGAGGGAATGGGAGAGGGACCTGGAACTGACTTGTGAAGCAATCTCGTTTCTTATCTAAATTTAAACTGGAAGATAAAATAAAATAAATTTTTTATTAAAAAAAAACTCCTGCCCCCTGCAACACAGGAGATGGGGTAGTTTCAATATTTAAATCTTTCTAAATCACTGTAGCTGCAAAAATTCCTAATGAATTGTGTATTTAAATTGTGTGCTTTTATACAGAGCAAGCTACTAAGGCGCATTAGTTATGCTTTATGCTATTTAATGTTATGTCAAAATCTGTTCTAGCATGCTAAGGTAATTTAACTACAATTAATCAATCAAGGAAATAAATAAATGTTATAAATGCCAAATAACAACCTCTAAAAAAAGTGTTAGTATATCAATTAATTCACTTAGATCTAACATTATGCATGTTATTTTTGATAAATGTCATAATTTATTGCCACACACTATCTTCCAAGTTTTCTTTTATAAATGTTTAATATTTCTTCAGTTACTCTCAAATATAAACATTCCCCCCTGGTTTTACTCGACATTTGATCTCCCAAATAGTCAGTCTAAGAGAAATAATGAGATCTCATTTACTATTTAGATGTAGAGAATAAATGGATGTTGGGTTATACAATCATACAACCAGATAAGGCGGATAAGGAAATGTAGAATGAGTAGAAACAGAAAAAGAAAGTTAGGTTGCTAGTACAAATATTACATTTTCTACTTTTATTCTTATATCCACTCATATTTACATAAAATGTGTTAATTGTACTTCATTTCTCAGCATGACAACCAATACACAAAGCAGGAATGAATATTATCCATAGATAAATGAAAGGGTTACCTTGGTTCATCCAGGATTCCACAGCAGTTTACCATAAACTGAGTTGTTTTTAAACAAGAGAAATGCATTTCTTAGCATCCTAAAGGCTGAGAAAGTCAAGTTCCCAGTGTTGAAAGATTCAATATCCATCCTCACTTTGTTTCTTGCTAATATGATAAAAAAGATCCTGACAAAATCCATTTTTAAGGGGAAAAGGGTTTGCTAAGTTTACAATTCCAAGTGACAGTCCATCACTACTGGGACATCAAGGAAGGAGCCTGAAGAATCTAGTCATACCCACAGTAAAGATTCTCAAGAATGAATACACATAATCTTATTACTCAGCTTTCCTTTTTCACTCTTATACAGTGTGGGACACAAACTCGGAATGGTGCTACTCATAGTGGACTGGGTTTTATGACATCACCTAAATCAATTGAGATGATCCTCCACAGACATGCCTACAGCCTTTTCCAGATGATACTATATGTTTTAAAGTTGACATCTAAAACCCTCATAGCAGAAGTGATAAAGGAATACCTCAAGGCATCCTTTGGGAGGGGACTGTTTCTATTCATTAGAGCTATGCAAGCAAAACTTCATCCCATCCTTGCAGAGCCATCTCTTAATACTTAATACGATCATCTCAAGTAGTAGGGTTACTTTTGTATAATATAAAAAGTAATTTGTGTGTTTGTGTGTACATGTATGTGTTCATGTGACAGTGCATGTGTCTGTTTTCATTTATTTGTTCAACATTTACAGATGTAAGCTTTATTTTTATTTTTTATTTAAATTAGAAATGAGCTTGTTTTATATGTCAATCCCAGTTCCCTCTCCCTCTCCTTGTCCCCTGCTCCCCACTGACCACCTATCCAATCCCTTTTCTGCTCCCCAGGGAAGGTAAGGCCTTCCATGGGGCATCTTCAAAGTCTGTCATATCATTTGGAGAAGTTCCTAGACCCTCCTCCATGTGTCTAGGCTGAGAGAATATCTCTTTATGTGGAGTGGGCTCCCAAAGTCCATTTGTGTTATAATGATAAATACCTACGCACTACCAGAGGCCCCATAGATTAACCAGACCTCCTAACTGACACTCACGTTCAGGGGGTCTGGGACAGTCCTGTGCTGGTTTTCCAGCTATCAGTCTGGGGTCCATGAACAACCCCTTTGTTCAGGTCAGCTGTTTCTGTAGGTTTCTCCAGCCTGGTCTTGACCACTTTGCTCATCACTCCTCCGTCTCTGCAACTGGATTCCAGAGTTCAGCTCAGTGTTTAGCTGTATCTGTGTGCTTCTGCTTCCATCAACTACTAGATGAAGGCTCTAGGATGGCATATAAAGGAGTCATCAATCTCATTATCAGAGAGGGGCATTTAAGGTAGCCTCTCCACTATTGCTTAGATTGTTAGTTGGGGGTAAACCTTATAGATCTCTGGGCATTTCCCTAATGTCAGATTTCTCTTTAAACCTATAATGGCTCCCTCTATTATGGTATCTCTTTTCTTGCTCTCCTCTATTCTTCCCCTGACTCAGTCTTCTTGCTCTATCATGTCCTCCCTTCCCCTCCTCTTCTCCCCTTTTCTTTCTCCTAACTCCCTCTCTCCTTCCCCCATGCTCCCAATTTGCTCAGGAGATCTTGTCCCTTTACCCTTCTCTAGGGGACCATGTATGTCTCTCTTAGGGTCCTCCTTATTTCCTAACTTTTCTGGTGGTGTGGATTGTAGGCTGGTTGTTGAGTGAAGCCTTTTCCTTGCTAGCCACTTTGGTTTTTCCCCACCAGTCGCCGGGGCTCTGCCATGTTGTAGTCCCCAAATAACACACAAGATGCCGTATTAATTATGAAGCTGTTGGCCTTGCTTGTTTCTTACTGGCTAGCTCTGACTTAAGTATTTACTCCATAATTGTTAATCTAAGTATTTCTCTTACCAGAGAAAAGGGTCTGGACTTCTTACCCCTGTGGCAGCTACATGATAACTCCCTGTGTTTCTCCTTCCCAGAGTTCTCCTGGTCTCCTAATCCCATCTATCTTGCTTCCCTATTGGCCAACAGTGCTTTATTCAACAACTAATAAGAGACAGATTTTAGAATGATATCTCCCATCAGCTGGTAATCCTTTACGCTGTCTAAAATCCATATATGAGTGAGTACATACCATGTTTGTCTTTTTGTGACTGGGTAACCTCACTCAGGATTGTTTCTTCTAGTACCATCATTTTTCCAGCAAATTTCAAGATTTCATTGTTTTTTTTCCACTGAGTAGTACTCCATTGTGTAAATGCACCACATTTTCTCTATCACTCTTTAATTGAGGGGCATCTAGGTTGCTTCCAGGTTCTGGGTATTACAAATAATGCTGCTAAGAACATGGTTGAACAGATGTCCTTGTTGTATGAATGAACATCTTTTGGGTATATGCCTAAGAATGGAATTGCTGGGCCTTGTGGTAGCCTGATTCCCATTTCCTGAGGAACCACCATACTGATTTCCAAAGTGACTTACGAGTTTGCATTCCCATCATTAGTGTAGGAGTGTTCCCCTTTCTCACATATCTTTTTAAGACAAGAAGACATTCTTGGGTGTAGTTCCTCAGGCTCCTTCTATCCACCTTGTTTTTTGGAGACAAGGTCTCCAATAGGCCTAGATCTCATTGATTAGTGCATCCTGACTGGCTACTGAGTCCTGAGGGAATCCATCTGTTCTTGCCCCCATGACCGCTGCACTGGGATTACAAACACACACACCCATTACCCAGTTTTTTACATTGCTTCTATGACTCAAAGTCAGGTCTTCACAGTTGTACATTAATCATTTTACTTGAAGTTCCAGGGTGTAAGATTTAAACTTTATATCTGAGAGGAACACAAGCACTCAGACCAAATCAGGGACTTGGTATCTTATTTCATAAAAAGGCTTCACATGTTTTGTGTTACACATGGCAAAACAGCATCCTGAGAGGTGGAGGGATATTTATTGTCCTTCCCATTCCTCACAAGTTAATTATGAATGCACTAACAACTAAGGTTGCTCTGTGCAAAGTTTGTACAATGCTGTGCTGGTTGGTTTTTGTCAACTTGACACAAATCTAGGCATATGTAGGAAAAGGAACTCTTGACTGAAAAAAATGCCTCTATCGGATTAGCCTCTGTAGGGCATTTCATTGGTTAATGAGTTATTAATATAACTGTGGGCATTACCTCTCCTGGGCTAGTGCTCCTGGGTTGCATAAGAAAGGAGGCTTAGCAAGCCATGAGGAGCATGCCTGTAAGTAGCACTACTTCATTGTCTCTGCTTCAGTTCCTGCCTCCAGGTTCCTGCCTTGAATTTCTTCTCTGACTTTCCTCAGAGATTAACTAAAAACTATAAGATGAAATAAACTGTTTCCTCCCAAGTTGCTTTTAGTCATAGCGTTTCATCCTATCCATATAAATCCTAACTAAGACAAATATAAGTTTGCTAAGACCAGATAAATGTCCCAGATAGCTTTTTTGGATGTTTTTCATTAGGATTGCTGGAAACAGAGATTCCTAAGCTTTGTAAAGCAGAAACATAATGGAAACCCTACTTTACTCTTTGAAGGATGATGTAGGTCTGGAATCCTCTTTTCTATCTGATGTTTCATCTTGTTGTCAATGATGTTTGATCTTGTTGTCATGCCTCTAGCTATAAGTGTCCTTTGCCTTCCAATTCTTTAATTTCTGTTCCAGGTTTAAAAGTCATGACAAGACTAACACTTCTCTTCCTGAATAACGTAGCATTGAATCTGTATGCCTAGGAAGGTAGAAAGTCTCTGTGAGATGGTTTCCATCCTAATTTCAAGTCCTGTCTTCCATTACATGTCTCCCTGACTCCATGTCCTACAAGCTGGGGCTCACATTGCTCTCTAGAAAAAGTCAAAGTCCTCAAGCAATTATACTGCTTCTCTACAGAAGTGTGCAGCCAAATGTCTAGTGAAAACACTTCTTCCAGAGAGGAACTTTCATAGTCTCCCCAGAGACTGCATAGAAAAGGAACACTAGTTTCTCTAACAAACATTGTATATGGGAAAATGGATTCCTCCAAAACAAATTTAGAGTTTTTACTCTGCAATCCTAGGAAATCAGTGGCCTCACACAATTACATGATTGAGACAAAAGCATTAGAGGTTTAAAACACCTAAAATCCAAAATCTGATATTCTTCAAAATAAAAAACAATATAATACAACAGGAGAAATTTTATACTTGTGTTTATATGAAAGATCAATGTTAAAATGCAGGTGTACAAAAATATTGTAGACAATTGTGTACAGGAAATGCATATAAAGGGCATATAATAGTAAAGAAATTTCAGTTTTAGACTTAAGTCCCATTGCCAAGATATCAAAATCCAAAAGAACTAAAAAAATACATTTTTAGCATCTAGGATAAATAAGGGATACTTCACCTGTTGATGTATACATGTGTAGCACACCACAATGCTAAATGTGCTTTTATGCCTGCTACTTTAAATGATTCTCAAAGCAGTCTCATGGAACAATGAGGGAATCAATTCATTAGTTTGGTAAATTACGAAACTACTGTTTGGGAATGACAAACAACACACCAAAAGTCACATAGGAGAGCTCAGGATAAAACCAAATTTACATCTCAGAGTGATGTGATTGTGACCCAGTTTTGTTGCTGAGTCAAAAGTTTTCTACATTCCCTTCCACATTTAAACCAAAAGAGTGAGGACCACTGTGCTCTCATGTTACGGTGAGACTGGAGGCAAAATTTAAATTATTGCAATTTGTTTAGAGTTGTGAGTGAGATTTGTTGGTCTTTTTTCTGAACTCTGTTATTTTTTAAGGTGTTCATATTTTTCTAAAAATAACCTCCATTGTTCTTTTTTTTTAAAAAAAAACCTTTGATGTAACCTCTGATGTCTCTATAATTTTAAGAAATATTTTAAATCAAGGTCATGGCTTAGGAGGGGCTAATTGATGAATCAGAGTCTTATTTGGTTACTGAGAAACTGTCTGTTACAAAATTTCTACTCAGAAGCATGTCACCAGGACCAGTGACTAAGGGATAAGTGTTGAGAAAAGAAAATAGCTTTAATGAAGATGGTAGAGACCTGAAAGGGTGAGAAAATTAGTCTCAATTCCTCCTTTTCCAAGATCTTAGGGAAGTACTCGATTTTTTACATTAATCAGTATAGGAGCAACATGCAGAAAACCAGCATTTTCCAGATGCCTTGAGTTGGGCAGTCTGGAGTTATATAGTAATCGAGTGATGATAGAATATGAATTATAGTTTATTGTTAACTAGAAGTCAAGCATTTCTGCAATGCAGAGTGAAGGCCAATTTCTCACAATGAGACAGAAAAAGGAATAAACTGAAGTGGAATTATTGATAGTAGCATAGTTGGTTTTCAAAGTATTATTCCTATGCACCCTTTGGAGGTTTGGTGTAATTTGAGAAGTATTCATTAAATATCTTCGACTGCTGTTTGTTTATTCATTGATTTTTTATTGTTAGTTGTGATGATGGATTAGTTTCTTTTTTCTTCTTTCTTTCTTTCTTTCTTTCTTTCTTTCTTTCTTTCTTTCTTTCTTTCTTTCTTTCTTGTAACTCTGGCTTGCCTACAGTGTGCTATGTAGGCTATGCTGGCCTCAAACTCAACAGAGATCCTTCTACCTCTGCCTCCCCACCCCCAAGTCCTGAAATTAAAGGCTTTCATCCTGCACAATTTCCAGCTTTGCATTTTGTTTAACTTTTCATCAACCTATTCTAAATTCGTGTATTCCAACTTTACATAATTTTCAAATAAATATGCTTACTAACATGAAAATATCTGAACAATCTTCATCTCTTTTTGTCTGAGACGTTTATATAACTGCTAATATCTGCTTTATGTACTATCTTTAATGCCTCTGTCCCTATTGATATGAGTGATCCCTAGGTTGAAATCAGGTAAACATCATAGTGTTCCATGCCTCAGAGTAACAGCTTATTATATCACTTTACTTTTTTGGTAGAGGAATTTATCAGCTAGACAGGCCATCAGTGAATTTAAAGTTACCCCAGAAACCTAAAGAATCAAGAGTATCAGATAATTCACTTGCTAAGGACCTACATCATTCATTGGACACAAAATATGTCAATCATCACCTCTCAGCAAATGACCTTAAGGCCCATTAGAAAAATAGAATGTTGTTTTATGACCCCTACAGATTCCACACATGTCAACTACCAATGTGAATCCTTCCTGCTCATCTTAGGTCTCAGGGTAAAGTAGCAGTTGTCCTCATCAACTCCCAGAAGGCTCCTTGGCCAACTGTGTCCCTCTCTGGTAAATAGCTAGAGTTCAACCATATTTTTTTGACAGGTGTGTGCTATAACATGTTATATTTCCAAGAGCGAAGCCCATTCCCAACAGATCGGGTTGGAGTTGGTAGACACATGAATCCATATGTGATTGTCAATGATGAAGGTTTGGTGCCTGAAGAATATGTGTCCTTAATCCCTGAAGAGATGATCCCTGTGGCTTTGGAAGCAGAAATGGAAGAATCTTTGGAAGGGGAGGAGGTCATTTGGTCTCATGTACCAAATGAAGAGGAGGAGAATCAGACTGAGACCCAGGTGGAAAACTGTGACTGTACTCACAATGTAGAAGAGGATGATGATGATGATGATGATGATGATGAAGCTAATTATAAGCATACTGAAAATTTTACAGGCAGTGGTGAGTTAACTGCAATGGGATTTTGGAACTTTACTTGAGATATCTATTGTAAAAGCCAAACTCTGCTCGTGGGCCCAGGCAGCCTATGTGGTGGTTAACCACCACTGAGGGTCTGGTAAAACACTGGTACTGGGGAAACAATATACTTTATTAGTTTGTAAACTTAAATGAAAATTTTTCTTTTGTTGGAGGGCAACAAATATCACCAGACCCAAGTGGCTTTGTTCGTTCTTGTCCCAAGAGTCAGAAATAGTTACCTGAACAAGATGGAAGATCTACTACAAAAAGAGGGAAATAGTTTTTTCTCTTTGTTTTTGATTTTTACTTTTTAAATTTATATTAGAAACAAGCTTGTTTCACATGTCAATCCCAGCTCCCTCTCCCTCCCCCTCCTACCCCACCCCCACCAGATACCCCAACCCCCCCACCTAATCCCCACTCTGCTCCTAGAGAGGGTAAGACTTTCCATGGGGGATCTTCAAAGTCTGTCACATCCTTTGAAGCAGGGACTAGACCCTCTCCTATGTGTCTAGACTGAGAGAGTATCTAAGAGAGGGGAATGTTATTGAAAACTATCAACCACTTACAATCTAGCCGTCAGTTCCAATCTGAGGACCATGTGAATGTAGTTTCACCCCCAAGGAAGGTACCTAGTTATATTTGTTAGTATTTTTGTTTGTTTGTACTTAGTTTTATAATGAGAGTACACTGCTACATATTACTGCTGATTAGGAACTAGAATCTTTTTTATTTTTCAGTTTAAATTTAGATAAGAAACAAGGTTGCTTCACAAGTCAGTTCCAGGTCCCTCTCCCTTTCCCTCCCCTCCTCCCCTGCCCTCCCTCCAGCCCCCCCATTATCCCCTCATTTCCCCAGGGAGGGTAAGGCCCTCCATGCGGGTGTCCATAGTCTTTCATTTCACATAGGGCAGGGCCTAGACCCTTCCCCAAGAGTTCAGGATGAGAGTGCACCTCACATTGTTGGATGGGAGTCCAAAGTCCGTGTGTATACTCGGGATGGGTACTGATCTGCTGCCCAAGGCTCAATAGATTACCTAGGCCTCCTCACTGACACTCACATTCAGGGGGTCTTGATCAGTCCCATGCTGGATTCCCAGGCTGATGCCTGGGATTCAAGAGTTAACCTTTGTCAGGTCAGCTGTTTCTGGGGGTTAAACCAGCCCAGTCTTAATCCCTTTGGATATCAGTCCTCCCTCTCTGTTACTGGCTTTCTTGAGTTCAGCTCAGTACTTAACCGAGGGAGTCTGCCTCTTCTTCGATCAGCCACTAAATGAAGTTTCTGTTTCCCAGACTCTCTGGCCATGGGATTGTAGGCTGGCACTCCCCAGATCTATGTCTAAAATCCATATATGAGAGAGTACATGCCATGTTTCTCTTTTTGTGACTGGGTTACCTCACTCAGGATGGTTTCTTCTGGTGTCATCCATTTGCCTGCGAATCTCAGGATTCCATTGTTTTTTTCTGCTGAATAGTACTCCATTGTGTAAATGTACCACATGTGGTAAAAAAATAAGAGAGAACTAGAATCTTTTAAGATGTTCTAGTCCTAATGTCTGTATATTTCTTTACTTATTGAAGTAAACGACCATACATATGAATGTACCCATGATGAGACCAAAGAAGCTGCATTTAGAGGGAAAGATGAGAATGAAAATGAAAACCAGGAGGTGGAAGATGATATTAATCCAAACTGAACTGAAAACAAATCCTAGAATCCAGGTATGTATATGTAGAATGTAGTATTCAATCATCCCTGTCTATGTTTATGTGTTGTGCGGGAGTATATTGTGTGTGTGGGTGTGTGTGCATGCATGTGATTGTGTTATGTTTAAAGTTTTCCTTGGTAAATCAAATAAGGAAAACTGTTAAAAATTAGTTCTTAAATTCAGTTTAAGGTTAACAATGAACACTAGATAGCACTGACTACAACATGTTCTTAAATGTTCAAATTATTTGTGTGTGGTTGAGTGTGTATATGTGTATGTATGTGTGTGAGTATGGTGTGTGGCAAAGTTTGGTATATTCATGCATGGAATATACATACTTGTGCAATCAGGAATCAGAAGAGGGCGTTGGGTATGTTCCCTTCATCTACCCTTTTTCTTTTGAGGTAGCATCTGTGACCCTAGAGTTCAAGGTTTTCTGACTAGCTTGGCACACCAGAAAATCCTAGTGATCCTGCCTCTCCTTTGTTCAGTACTTGAGTTAGAGGTATGCTCAAGATCATGACTAGCTTGTTAGGTAGGTGCTAGCATAAAAACCCAGATCCTCCTGTACATACAGCAAGTGCTCTTAACTGCCAAGACATCTGCCTAGCCCATATAGTCTTCATTTCCATTCATTCAGCTATGGCCATAAGGATCAACAGAAGGTTTGCCATATTGGGTAGTTGAGCCCATGATATTTGGAGAACCCCAAACAAATGGCTAAAGTAATATTTACATATAATTATTTAGACATCATCCTCTAGGAACAGAGATAATCTATTTTAACAGGGAGGAATGTTTGAGGTTGTAATGGCTTACAAAACTGTAGCAGCTAGAATCACTGTGATTAGTATGTGAGTATTCATTTTGTCGAAATTATTACATTTCATCTAATGGTTAACAAAAAATTAGTCATAGGAGGGTACTTTCCCAAGGAATTCATAGTTAGTTTATATCTAATTGTATAATTTCATTTATCCTTTTTGCCAGTATAGAATCTGTGGATTAGGAAAATATGATTCATGAATAGAGAACGCAGGGTTCTGGTTTTTTTGTTTGTTAGGTTTTTTACAGTGTCATAATATAGACCACACTGTCCTGGAACTTGTTACATATGCTAGGCTGGTATCAAACTCAGAAACTTTCTCTCTTCACATGTTGAATGCTGGGATTACAGCTAGCAGGGTTTTTTTTTGTTTGTTCTGATAGAAAACTATATTAAAATCCCAAAATGGTCTCTCCAAACTAAACAACAAAATAGAATTTTTCAATGTTGAAAAGGGAGAAAGATGAAGTTGCTACAGTAGGAGGGGTATGGTATAATATTCTGTATAAACATTTTCTTTCCCAACGATCTAGGCTATGATGGAGAGATACTGTGGAAAAACGTTGTTAAAACAGTACATTTGTATTGGATTGACTGCTTTCTTAGATTTGCAAAGTAGCTGGTGCATGTTAATGTTCTACAAGCGCTAATTATCCCTTATTACTTCCTACAACTTGAAGGCATAAAGATAAAATACAGGAAGTCTGAAACACATGAGGATTTTATCAACACTGATTGTGGTTCAAAGTTCATCACCCTTTTTAGTCAACTTTACTGTTGTCTGATTGTTTTCCTGTATTATTTTTCTATAACACACAATGTTTTTTCAGTTCAAAATAAAAGATTTGAAAAGCATAAGCAACGAATTCTTTGCATAAATAACGCCGACTTAATTTACTAATATTGCTTTTGTCTTGGCTTAGCAGATATCAAAGGGAATCATTTGCAGCTGTGTTTTAAATTTTTCCATTAGTAACCTCCAGCTACAACGACATTGGTGGCAAACAATTTATTTCAAGGGAGAGGCAGGGTTCTAGCTTCTATTCAAAGAAACTAATGAATGAACTGGCTTTGCTGAAAGCCAGATGGTGTCTCTGTGCAGTGGCAGCAGTAACAGAAGGAGAAGAATCAGTATCTAGGTACTTGTATGCATTTACACAAGCCCACTACAGACAAGCTAAGGCAGAAATGTTTAAGCTAAACAAAATCCTGCATTTTTAATAAGTCTTTTAGGTGATCCTAAAGCACATTAATACTTGAAAAACATTAGATTAGAGCAATGGGAGGCCAAGTTTCTGCTTTATGAGTATTAGTTAATTGATTCACTTGAGATCCTTTTCAGCAAAGTGAACAGGGAAATCAAGATTGAGGGTGAGCTTTGAATTCCTCAGAGTTGTGACATAAGATGTGGAAGCTTAAAGATTATTTAGTGGAAATGGAGAAAACAGGTAAGGGAAATAGCTAGTCCTAGAAATATACCAATTTTATGATGTCGTATATATACATGTTATAATATATAAAATAACCATATACTAATTGCAGTTATACAAGTATAAGAGAAGGGATACATGGGAGAGATGCCTGTGAGTGTAGACTACACAGAGGTGTGTAAGACAATAATAAACACCTTATTTAGGAGAATGGCTGAGAAAAGAGAGGATGGATCACTCACTTGGAGAAGGTACTCTTGACTCTATAAATCTGTGATCAAGTATTACCACAGAATCAAATAGCTTCAAACAAGACAATTTTATACTCAGACACTTCTGAAGGCCACAAGTCTGAAATCAAATTCAATCCAGGAACACTCACTTAGTAGGTTTAGGAAAGAATCCTTCTTGTTTCTCTAATTACTGGCCACTTTACATGTGATCTCTTGTTTATCTGTTTCCTCCAGAGTGGATATGACCAATGCCATCTTGAATCAGAGTTTCTGTGATAATTTACATAATAAACCTCCAGAGATCAGGCTTACTGTCTTTCCTAGTGGAGGGATGGAGTATATTTACAGAGTTTATGGGGATCAAAATCCTTGAGAGATCTTCCTAAGGCTCATTTTCCCCTGACATTATGTAGGAGGCACAATGTTGACAAGGTGTGGGACTCTGGGTGCACCAAGTATGTGGCCCATGGGGATTCTTCAGAGTTATACCTTTATGAGTAATTCACGAGGTGGACAGGATTTTTCAGTAGTATAGCTTCAGGTAAATTGTTCAAATAGCTTGGTATGAATCACCCATGCTCCTATAGATAACCTCAATAAACTCATTGGTTCACCAAGCTGTATTTGCATGCAATCCTTTCTTTGGTCAGTTAGTGCTATATCTGGGGTGAATATATGGTTCTTTATATCTCCTGAGGAAAACTCATGCATAATATATTTATCCTTCCTAGCTTTTCTCTTAGCCAAGAGCACCAATCATTGGATTTAAGACTCAAGAGAAATCTAAGATAATTCTATCCTGTATTTCTTTTTTGTTGATTTTTAAACTGTTATTGATTCTTTGTGGATTTCACATCATGCTTCTCAATCCCATTTATCTCCCTGTCCCCTTGTATCTATCCTCTGCCCATGAAACCTCCCTCAAAATGAAACAAAATGTAAAAGAAAACCAAAACAAACAACAACAACAACAAAATAGAAGAAAAAGGAGAAGAATCTCCTTGTGGAAGCAATAGTGTGGCCAATTGAGTCACACGGTTTATTTTAGTTCATTCATTTTTACTTGTAAGTGTTCATTGCTATGAGTCATTTGACTGGTTCAAGGCCTCTGGCTTCTGCCACTTGTAGTGAGCTCTCTCTGGGGATCCTCTTGGATATCCTGTTGCCCTGTGTCATGGAGATCCTGCAGTTTTGGATCTGTGCTTCGTCCCCTTCGCATGTTCCAACAACTCATTGTTGGAGTGGGCTAACTCACAGTCCTTCCTGGTTCTGGGCCTGGGTGGTAGCTGGGCTGGTCAGCCCACCAGCTTTCCCTCATCTTCACTAATCAGGCAAGCTCTCCAGTAATACCTCAGCTAGCTCACCCAATGCAGCCTGCAGCAAGGCTTGAGGCCAATTTTCCAGTTTTCAGGCCCTCAAATCTGGTTAACCTACACTCCTACCACCAGGGCCAGATCTATTGTTTTGCCCAAGCAAGGTGCAGGGCCCTATTTCCCAATTATTCTAGGGGACATAGGGGTGCCAGCTCTTCTGTTCTCATGACCTCAGAGCTGGCTCACCCATGCCCCTGTCAACATAGTCATGTTTAGTGTACTGCCCAGATGGGATGCAGGACTAGCTCTCCTGTGTGCTACAGATGATGAGGGTCAGGGCTGGTTCTCATTCTCATGACCCTAGGGTCACGTTTAATTCAAGCGCCAGCTTTCCTGTAAGGGGCAGGGCTAGCTCTCCTGCTACAGTAGCCAGTCATCCCAGGGCCAGTGAAGGATGTGACTGTCTCAGTAAGCCCTCAGATTTCGACATGCATGGTTCCTATGACTCCCTGTGCTGACACTGGCCACAGACATCATCACGGACCCCAGCTGCAGAAGAACCATAGAACCAGAAATGGCCCTCAATAGCAGGTTGGGCCCTGATGTCACCATGGCCCTAATGGCAGCCCAGGCCACCCAGATCAGTATGGTCCTGGTGGGAGCGCTGTCCTCAAATACTATGGTAGTTTGAAAGAAAATAGCTTCCAAAATGAGTGGCACTATTAGGAGGCATGGCCCTGTTGGAATAGGTGTGGTCTTGGAGGAAGTGTGTCACTGTGGGGGTGGGTTTTGAGTTCTCCTATGCTCAAGCTACTCTCAGTGTCTCAGATCATTTCCTGTTGCCTGCAAGATATAGGACTCTGAGCTACTTCTCCAGCACCATGTCTGCCTGCATGCCACCATGTCCCACTATGATGATAATGGACTGAAGTAAGTGAACTACCCCCAATTAAATGTTTTCCTATAAAAGTTGCTGTGGTCATGCAATTTCTTCACAGCAATAGAAACCTTAAGACAGACACTGACACAGTCTCAGGTAGCTGACTAGACCCTGTACATCTACATAACTCCAGTGCTAACAAGAGCCATGGACATCACGCCAGATCCCAGGCACTGCAGGGATACCCCAACCTGTTCTTCTTAAGTAAATTTGAATTTCAAAGATACCACATCCAATTAAAATCACATTTATAGGTAGTAGATATTGGAATTTGACATTCCTTATTTAGAGAATGAAATTTAGTCTATCACAAGGAACACAGAAAACTTTCATTGTTCTTATATATTAAGTAATGTGGTTGGTACATATTATACATACAATTGATTTCATATCTGTGGGTGCCACATCTATGAATTAAAGTATGGATCAAAATTTTTTGAAAAACAATTGTGCCATATATAGGTTTCTCTTTTGGTTCTTTAATTTACATAATATATATTATAAGTAATATAGAGATATTGGTGGCTTACTAAGGTTATATACAAATTCGGCATGTTTTATTAAGGTTATATACAAATGCTACACGTTTGGCTACATCATTTTATATGACTTGAATGTCAGAGAGTTTACTATCTTCATCAAGTCCTAAAAATAATCTCAACAGATCCTGAAGAATGATTATATCCTCTATAATATTGTATAACACTTAGATATTTATAAGGGAAAATGACAAAATTTAGAGGGAAATAGAAATGGGTCTAATATCTACAAGTTATTTAAGGAAAAGGAAGCCTTTAATTAACGTTTGTAGACAATCAGAGAAGGGAAAAGACCAGGCCAGGGATTGTTGGTAGAAGACCCTGTTTCTACATTTATATGCTCTCTCTTTAGCATTAACATTTTCCACTTATTTTCTTCTTGCTAAACACCTCAAAATTTACTCTTGTTAGAAACATTTTACAGTACCTCAGATAAACATATACCTCATCCTTTTAAAGTCAAAATGGCCACATGAAAAATCAGAAAAAATGCCATCATTACTCCAAAAATTAATTTAAGCATATTCATTGAGAAATGGGCTGTTACCTTTTTTGTAGAAATGTGATGTGCATGTTCTTTAGTTGCTGACATGTGACCAGCAAAATTGCTTACTGCCCCCCGATTCAGGTTGGTATGGATTAGGGAACAGCATAAACACAGCAGGAGAGCTTATGACAGGAACAAGAAGTTGCAGAGTCCTTACTTCTCAACAGAAAATCCATTACACTGGCTTATATGCCAAGCACTGTAAAAGAACATTCAGCAGCAGCACACTTAACAATCTGTAATAACCAGGAGCATCCTTAGTCTTTTCCAACATATAGCTGTTTGCACTGGTGCTCAGGAAGAATGCAATGCTACACTGGGAGTTACTCACAACCCCAAAACAAAGAGCATATGACACTTGAATATTTAAGTGTGTGACAGTGAATATTCCAAAATCATATCCAGTATGTTAGGTTTGGTTCTCATCTATGCAAATATTTGTTTTGAAAATAATTCTTAAAAGGGACTTAGAGAAATAGAGGGTCAACACCATGATGGATCATTAGAAGACAGTGTTAAACAACTGCAAATGTAGGTTTTAGGTTAAAAAAAAACCTCTCTGTTGGTTGATTCCTACAGCCTAGCCAAGCTGTACTCTTGGGAGACTCAGAGCTCAGCACAGTCAGCTGGCTCCAGTAACTTCCTAGATAGATAATCCCAAACAAAAACTCAATTGAGGCTGAGGACTAAAGCTGACTCATGCAAAAAATGAGCCCTGGGTGCACAATGACCTATAGAACGCCTTCTGAGACAAAGGGCTCCAGTCTGTGGATTATCCACATTATTGAACATTATTGAAGAAGAGCTCCCAGCTGAAATAGCAAACCTGTAAGTGGTTCTTGCATGAGGAGGGGCTCAAGGAATACTAGAGTAACTGAATAGAACATGTTTCCAGAGAAGGGCCAGAAGGGTTGATCATTGGTCATGGCCTGGGGCCCAACAATACTTCACATGAGTGAAATGCTGGGACACTGTTGGTCTGTCCAAGATGCATCTTCTGTGATCATTAGCCCATGTCTAAGCCTGCTGAGCTGGTGATCTCAGAATGATCCTTATTGTCTGGAAGTGGGAGCTAATGCTACAGGTTGTTCTAGGAAACTATGGCAAAAGATGACTTGTGCAAGGAAATCACAACCGGGCCACTGCTTAAAGCCAGCACACACCCTTCCTTTTCCTTCTCTATAGCCCAGAATCATTTGCTTCAAAGTCAGGAAAATCCATGAATATGAGAAGTGTGGTAAATATATTCTAAGTCCCTTCACATTTATTGATCTTTAGTGCTGTGGTGAAAGCTATCACACTGAGTCAAAGTGGGTATCCAAGCAGCCATTATTCCCATGTACTTCTCCCCACAAGGGAAATATGTCCCTTTAAAATGGGCATGTAGCACCATTTCGAGCCTCTCCACACAGACAGATTCTACACATCCTTTTCAATTGAGTAGCTTGGTGGGCTCTTCTGATCCTTCTTTCCACACATTCTCCCAAATCCATGGGTTGTAGAAGGAACCTATGTGGGGAGATAAGGAGCTCCCAAGATGGAAATAGCAGAACATGAGTGCAATGAAAGAGGAAATAGGTAAAGCAGGAGGGGGATCTTTAACTGGGATAGGGGAGAGTGGACAAGACAAAGGGAGAGGATGGCTAGAGGATAGCTAGATAACACTGAAGATGTTTGAAAAAGCCATATGGAATCATATTATTTTATGTTTGCCCAAGACTTTATAATATGTGCTCATGTGTTGTATGTGTATGTATATAATATAGTTAGACAGTTTAAATGATTGTATGCCACTTGGGATCATAATTTCCCACCTCAAAGCCTTAGACTAACAATTACACACACAAAAAGAGGCTTTTACCTTATTTTCAAGTTGTTAATCAGGGCAATCCAAGAGACTCCTCACCCCCAGAACATGATAGTCTATTGCCATTGCCCTTGGTTGCCTCTCTGATTTTAAAGGTAATCTCGTATTGCTGAACACACCACAAACTTTGGAAACAGGGCTTGGAGGCATCAAACAGCAACTGACCAAAAAGCTTCCTCCCTGAATATCAATCAGCTCCTATAGTGGTAGAAGGTGCTAAGAAAACTGCCAATGGAGAAAAACAATTGCAGCAAAACCTGTGAACCACAATAATAACCAGCAAGGCAAGATATCCCCAAAGGTGCAGCAGTTGCACTTACATACTGAGAACAGTCAACATCCTTCTAATTGTAGTTTAGGGCTGCCCAATAGCAGGAAATTTGTGCCAGGTACTATAAACCTAGCCATCTGTATATAGCTGGTGACTCCATGTACCCCAGATAATTTCCAACTGCCATTTTCCTAAATCAGTATAATTTCTAACTGCACTATAAATACTTAAATTCCTACCCACAGGTAAGGGTAGTTCTCACCTCTCATCAACATTGCTTGCTTTTGCTGCAGACAAAAACCTACCACAGAAAGCCTCAACTGGTAAAAATGCAGAGAACACATAACTAGAGGTTGTCTGGCCTCAGTTGATAAATATACAGCACATCCTCTATACCTAATGATCAGGAAACTTTGCAGACAAAGGGTCATATACATTGTAAGAGCCAGAGATCTAAGATGGTGGCTTCAAGGTTGTGTCTTCTATATAGAAGAGTGGCTGCATCCATGAATGGCTTCTGGAACTTTGACCACATAAGGAGAGGGGGTTGAAGAAAAGATACATACACACAAACAGAACAGCAGGGATTGGGTAGACTGGGGTCTCTGCTGGAGAAACACCACCAACCTAGAAGCTCAGCATGTTTGTTCTATCTACTTGAATGGGGAGGCAGGATATTGCATACAGCTGAACAAGGAGTCCGTGCTTATGGCATACAGCTGGATCAAGGAGGAAATTTTAGCTGATCTCAGTAGGACCAGTTTTGTTTTATCTACATTGTTCTATTAACAATACTCAGTAGTCAGATATTGGGGCAAAAAAGCTGATAGATCACTGGGCGGTGGTGGCACATGCCTTTAATCCCAGTACTCAGGAGGCAGAGGCAGAGGCAGAAGCAGGAGGATCTCTGAGTTCGAGGCCAGCCTGGTGTACAGAGTGAGTTCTAGGTCAGCCAGTGCTGCACAGAAAGACCCTGTGTTGAAAAACAACAACAAAAACAAAAAAAAACCCTGATAGATCAATGAGGTGGAGGAGCGACCAGCTGACCTTCCGTTTTTTATTTTTTTTCTTGGATGCATAGAAAGTGTGTCTCACTCCATACATTCCTCCCTCCTACTTCCTGTGCATCTCTCTACCAGTCTTCCTGAGATTTCTACACTCTCTATGGCCAATTCTTGTCAATTAGTTGCTGGCTCAGCCCCCTGATCCAAGGTTAATTTTATTAACACAGTCTCAGAGTTTCACAGTGTGATCAAATATCCCACAACGGAGCAGTCAGTCTCTGTACTGGTGCAATATTCAGATCATTGATATCCAGGGGAAGAAGTAGCTATGGTGAACATTTTCTGTATTCACTTGGTTCTCTGAGAAAGGCTTTGCCATTTCTGTCTAAGCTTCACCCCCAGGAGGTAGACTTTGCCATTCCTCCATGGGTCTGAAGCTCTGAGGTCCTTGACATGGCTCAGGTCGACACCAGACACTCACTGAGGACTTTGCTCCTTCACAGCTTCCATAGACAGGGAAGCTGCATCCATGAACTCTCAACAATATTTCATTGAAATAAGATCCGAACAATAGCAACACCACTTACCTTGGAGACATGATTGCAGGAACTTTCACAGGCCCCAGCCCTAGATGAGGTGCTACAGGCATCTAATTCTTGTTGAGTTGGGGAAAACTAGTATTCTCCCAGGAAAAGCCCCATGATTATTTATATAATCCCAGAGTATCAGCCCCAAACACATATACAAATAGGCAACACTAAATGAACTCATCAGGTTGTAGAGTTGACCCTGGAAGTATGTGTGTGGTGGGGGAGAACCTATGCCGAGGACATGAAACCAGACGTGCCCCTTGTTCATTGCTGTAAGGGACACACTAGCCAGGACAATGCAAGAGAGCTCACCCTGATGATAAGGACAAGGGAGTCTGGCAGCATGACTAACCCTGAAGCTGTCCAGGCTCAAAACCAGAGTCATGAGTTGGCCTACCACAATGTCCACCCATCTGTAAACTGCTGGAGCACGTGAAGGGGCTGGTCCTGCAGACCCAAAGCTGCAGGATCTCCATGACACAGGGCAACAAGAGGATAATCAAGAGAAGTTCCAGTAAGGGCTCAGTAACAATAGTGCAAGCAGAAACCAGAGACCTCAAATCAGACTCTTTGCAATGAACACTTGCAAGTAAAGATATATGGATAAAAGGGTAAATTCAGTGTGTCACACTACATTTTCCATGATGAGATCAATTTTTCTTTCTTTTTTCTCTTAAACTTTATTTTATTTTAATTTGGGGGGATTGCAAGAGTAGAGGGCAGATACAAATGAAGAAGGAAATGAATGGGATGGAGACGCATGATGTGAAAGCCACAATGAATAAATAAAAAAGAAAGTTACAAATGTATAAATGTAGAGAGCTGCAAAGTGCCTCACCCTTAAGATGGCGCTGGCTTCCACCTTCTGCTAGCCCCACAGCAGGTGCTCTCTATGATAAACAACACCTGTATTTGGTTAAGGCTGGATATCAGGCTTGCTTCCGCGTACGTGGACCTATCTGCATGTTCCAAGTGGCATACTGGGGTTGGCCGCCCAAGGGCTTTTAAGCTGTGGGTTGGGGCTCCCCGGCGCTCCCCGGGAGAAGAAGATTGTTCAAGGTTCCTGAATAAACTGCTTAAATAAGAGTCTGGGCATTGCGTCTTCCTTGCTGGTCGAGGTTGGGCGCGACATATAAACTTATAGTATTCCTTATCACAAAGTGAGACAGAAGGCACAGGTCCTTTTATCATCCTTGTTTAACTGGAAGTGTAAAACACTGGAAAGTTATCTATGTAGGTAACTGGGCACAGGATTTAAGGCCTGATAGCTCAACTCTATTTCCTCTCTCTTCCCTGCTTCGTGTTCCTCAAAGATGAGGAGTCCCAGCTTCACATTACTTTAACCAGGGAGCTAATGACTGCCATGCTCCTCCTCCATGACGGATTATATTCTCTCAAACTGTGAGCCAAAATAAATCTTTCCTTCTTCCAAGTGTTTCATCACAGCAACAAGACAAAGAATTATACAGCTCTACTAGATATTCAGTTTACATATTCCCAGTGGGCCTGTAGTAACTACCTTGAGGAGTTAACATTGCTTTTTGCTGCCCACATGACCTTTTCTGGGGGATGAAACTGATGTACATTTGTCCCAATATCAATGCCCTAATCTTGATAGTTCCTGTATGTAATTATTTTCTGGTTAGTTTGAGGAATAACTGTTGGAGTATCCACATAGAACCTTGGCTTGAGATATTCACATGCATATAGGTGTGGCCTGTCGATGTCAGGGATGGAAAGTGGGTAGAGACAAATGATTATAGGCTTACCTGAGGCCAAGGGGCTAGAAGGGTAGTGGTCAGTATTCCCACTCTGATAGTATAAAGTGCACAGCAGTCAAAGAATTATAAATTCAAAATTAACCTCTTGGGTCTTTACTATGGTGGATTTATTATGGAATAAAAATTTTGCTAGTGGATGGGGTGGATGGGGCCCAGGTCTTTTGTGTTCAGGTTCTTGGCCTCTTATCCAAAGAGTTAAAAATAAGAGCTCATGCAAATTTACTAAAAGAGCAAGATAAATTCATTTGGTGCAAACTGATAATGTAGGTTGTAGAGTCATGCACTGCTAAGACTGACAGTCTGCCGTGTGAGCAGGAGTACTCAAAGCCCACTTGAGCCAGGCAAGCTTGTGAGTCAGTTTGGTGTACCCATTTGAGTTTGGGTTATGCATACTCTTGTAGCAATCTACCTGGTAGGCTTCCTTCTTCTACATATACTAAATGTACACCTTGTGGTAGTTGAATGTAATTGGCCCCCATAATCTGATAGGCAGTTATGCTATTAGGAGGTATGGTTTTGTTGGAGTAGGTATGGCCTTGTTGAAGGAAGTGTCTCACTGTGGAGACAGGCTTTACGGTTTCCTGTGCTCAGGATACTGCCCAGTGTCTCAGTCAACTTCCTGTTGCCTGCAAGATGTAGGACTCTCAGCTCCTACTCCAGCACCAAGTCTACATACACACCACTGTGCTCCCCTCCATGATAATAATGAACTGAACCTCTGAAACTGTAAGCAAGTCACACCAATTAAATGTTCTCTTTAAAGAGTTGCTGTGGTCATGGTGTCTCTTCACAGCAACAAAAATCCTCAGACACACCCTACTCCAAATAATGTACCTAGCACCTTCATAACTCCCTCCACCCCTAACTCATATTGGGCTACACTTACTCCCATTTCTGACCAACGTTGTAAGTTTCTCTGTCCCAGCTCACAATCAAATTTAAAAAGTTCCATTCAAGTGTATTTCTGACATATTGGGATATAAAAAAAGACTAGGACAGGTCTGACCTGAAGTAGGTTTGAGCATGCTCAGTAAAGCATAACTATCCTCTAGTAACCTCTTGTCAAGAATCCTATTTACCATCTTACGGGTACATGCAATTGGGTGTGAATATCATTGAAATCAAATGTATTTCGAGAAGGGTCATGCACAGAACCTAATCTATGGATCAAGATAGAGAACCACCGAAAATACATTTCTTAGGAACCAGCCTGTCTTTCTCATAGATCCTTAGAAAGATACAGCCCAGGATCATAGAGTGCTCTGACTCATGTAACCTACTGTCAGACTTAACAGCATATTCCTCTAACAATTTACACTACTATTTTGCTCCACAGAAAAGTTATCTTACGTCCTTCACAAGTCTCTGTGAGCCTTTCCTTTCCAGTTTTTGGATAAAAGGTCAAGAACCTGAAAACAGTCAGCCCGCAGCCAATAAACAGTAACAGATACACGTTGTCTTATTTAACAGGTAATTCGTTGACTGAAACATTTAAAATCATTATATAGATATCATGCAGGCCTCTAACAGAAGCCTTCTCCTAAGCCTTGTAAATTTCACAAATGTTACAGGTGCATTATGTTAAATATTTTGTCTACCCTTTCCCCATGGACCTGCGGGGCTTCTCTTGGTGTTTTGTGCCGCTTTATACTAAACAGATGTGCCTTTGCCACAGTATCAATGCCCTGACTGTATTCCCTATCTTCAATTCCCCTTACTCCTCACAAATACTACAAACACTTAAAGTGACAGGGCTGAAGGAAGTGACACGGCCCATTCCCACAAATTAACTGCAAGGATTCCCTGCCGGGTTTGTGGCTATCACTGTTATAAGAAAGAGAACTATAGACCAATTTCCCTCATGATCATCGATGCAAAACTACTCATTAAAATACTCGCAAACTGGATTCAAGAACACATCAGAAAAATCATCCACCATGATCAAGTAGGCTTCATCCCAGGAATGCAGGGATGGTTCAACATTAGAAAATCTATCAATGTAATCCACCATATAAACAAACTGTGAAAGAAAAACCACATGATCATCTCACTAGATGCTGAAAAAGCCTTTGACAAAATCCAGCACCCCTTCATGATAAAGGTCCTAGAGAGATCAGGGATAACAGGAACATACCTGGATATAATAAAAGCAATATACAGTAAACCAACAGCTAACATCAAGCTAAATGGAGAGAAACTCGAAGCAATTACTCTAAAATCAGGAACAAGACAAGGCTGTCCACTCTCCCCATATCTCTTAAATATTGTACTTGAAGTTCTAGCTACAGCAATAAAACAACAAAAGGAGATAAAGGGCATACAAATAGAAAAAGAAGAAGTCAAACTTTCACTATTTGCAGATGATATGATAGTTTACATAAGTGACCGGAAAAACTCCACAAGGGCAGCAGATCAGTTCCCACCCCAAGTATACACACGGACTTTGGACTCCCATAGAACAATGTGAGGTGCACTCTCACCCTGAACTCTTGGGGAAGGGTCTAGGCCCTGCCCTATATGAAATGACAGACTATGGACACCCCCATGGAGGGCCTCACCCTCCCTGGGGGAATGAGGGGATAACGGGGGGGGGGGTGGGAGAGGTTGGAGGGAGGGCACGGGAGGAGGGGAGGGAAAGGGAGAGGGACCTGGACTGACTTGTGAAGCAACCTTGTTTCTTATCTAAATTTAAACTGGAAAATAAAATAAAAAAAAACTCCACAAGGGAGCTCCTAGAGCTGATAAACACCTTCAGCAATGTGGCAGGATACAAGGTAAACTCAAAAAAATCAGTGGCCCTATTATATACAGATGATGAAGTGACTGAGAAAGAAATCAGAGAAACATCACCCTTTACAATAGCCATAAACAGCATCAAATATCTGGGGATAATGTTAACCAAGGAAGTGAAAGACCTGTATATCAAGAACTTTAAGTCTTTAAAGAAAGAAATCAAAGAGGATACCAGAAAATGGAAAGATTTCCCATGCTCTTGGATTGGTAGGATCAACATAATAAAAATGTCAATCTTGCCAAAAGCAGTCTACAGATTCAATGCAATCCCTATCAAAATTCCATCACAATTCTTCAAGGACCTGGAAAGAACAATAATCAACTTTATATGGAAAAACAAAAGGCCCAGGATAGCAAAAACAACCCTATACAATATAGGAACTTCAGGAGGCATCACCACACCTGACTTCAAACTCTATTATAGAGCTATAGTCCAGAAGGTACTGAAACTTCTTTGGTTTATTGTGATGGTGGGAATAAAAATGTCCCCTATAATTTAGGTTACTTGAACACTTAGTCTCCAGTTGGCGGTGCTGTTCAAGAAGGTGGGAGTAGGTGGTCTAGCCTTGCTAGAGAGGGTACACCACTTGAGGATGGCTATGAGATTGTGAAGCTTCTCACCACTTTCAGTTCACTCATTCTGCTTCATGGCTGTGGTTGAGGATGTAGGCTATCAACTTCCTACTCCAGCTGTCATGCCTCCCTATCATGAAAAACCCATTCCTCTGGAACCATAAGCCCCCCCCCCAAAAAACCATTCCTTCTGCAAGTGCCTTGGTCATGGTGTTTTATCACAGCAGCAGAAGAGTAAGTTATTCAGTTAGGGAGGTGCTATTCCTATGTCATTAGCAAAATCTAGCCACATAACAATAATCCTTGGAACTAAGCTTTACTAGAGTTTTGGGTACCTAAAACACTTGAAGCCAGGCAATGGCATACTACTCATGATGAAAAGCTTCAACTGGTGTACTAGTAGGCATGGGAATCAAGGGTTTTCATAATCTATATTCATATTTGTGCCTCTGGCATTTTCAAGATGAATAGCCTTTTAAAGAATCTATTAGTAAGATTTCTGTAAATAACACTTCAGGTGTGATATTCCTAGGAGCTTTGTGGATCTTCTCTCAGGGACATTGATAAAATTTGTTATTTACATGGGTGTTGGAGTGTGTGCATGTTCTTGTGTATGCTGGTTTACATGTGTATACTGCACAGGCAAATGTGCAATATGTTGTTCTTCAGGAACTTTGCATCTTTTATTTTTTCATACAGGGTCTCTCACTGGGACCTAGAACTTGGTGATTCAATTAGATTGGCTTGCCAGAGAACCCCAGAGGTCATCAACTTGCCTCCACCTCCCCAGCACCAGAATTATGCGTGTCAAAACCCCTAGCTTCTACATGAATGCTAGGGGTTGAACTTGGGTACTCAGGTTTTCATAGAAAGCATTTTTTATTAAAATATCTCCCAGTCTCCAAAATTGTTTTTTAATCCAATTGACTGCATTCTTTAGAAGTGATATTAAGGTCATACATCAAGCAAAGCAACTTTAAATCAAGAAAATCTATATAAATTCAATAATAATAATGAGAGACTGTGATACCTGAGCCAGTTTCCACACCCTTTTTCTCCCTTACACAGGGAGATGCAAGACTGTTGTAGTTAATAAAATAGGGCATTATCTTCCTCCAGCTACAGAGTGATGCTTCTTCTTCTTCTTCTTCTTCTTCTTCTTCTTCTTCTTCTTCTTCTTCTTCTTCTTCTTCTTCTTCTTCTTCTTCTTCTTCTTCTTTTTGGTGTTTCAAGACAGGGTTTCTCTATGTTGTTTTAGAGCCTGTTACAAGAAGCTTTCCTTTACTAGCTGCTTTGGTTTATCCCCCCCCCCCCCAGCTGCCTGGGCTCTGCCACGTTGTAGTCCCCAAATAAACACACAAGACACTGTATTAATTATGAAGCTGTTGGCCTTGCTTGTTTCTTACTGGCTAGCTCTGACTTAAGTAATTACCCCATAATTGTTAATCTAAGTATGTCTCTTACCAGAGAAGTTTCCGGGCTTCCTACCCCATGACGGTTACATCTCAAACTCTCTGTGTTTCTCCTTCCCAGAATCCTCGTGGACTCCTAGTCCCACCTATCTAGATTCCTATTGGCCAGCAGTGCTTTATTAATAAATGTACAGGACTTCCCCCATCAAGAGCCTGTCCTGGAACTAGCTCTGTAAACCAGGCTGGTCTTGAACTCACAGAATTTGCCTGCCTCTGCCTCCCGAGTGCTGGGATTAAAGGCGTGCACCACCTATGCTCGGCCAGAGTGATGCTTCTTAAAAGAGCAGAACACCTAAAGATTTAATCCTGTTTCAACCTACTTTTTCCCAAATCTGATTTCAAAGTGAATGCAGTGTAGATGTAGATGCCCCCCCCCATATTTTATGATGTCATCCCTTATAAGATGAAAACCCTAACACGGACCGAACACTGCTGAGTGTATTAAGCCCCCAGCAGGGTAAAGAGATTCTTCTCTAGAAGACACAGTCCTTTAGAGTACTTCCTATTTCCCTCTCATGCCCTTTGAGAGAGAAGCTGCAGCAACTTATACATCTGACGTTCTTAGTGCAAGATGGAGACTGCTAGATAGCCCTCCCCAGCAACTCTCTCCCTATGTTCAGATAGCAATGTGATCTCCTCTTTGCCCTATGATGTCTCCCTTTTTCTTGCAAACAAAAGAATTAATTAAAGATTTCATTAAAGCCTTACCTGTATTCCTGCATACTTGGCTGGGTGTCCTTTTTATTGCCTGTATCGCAGAGCTCCTGTCTCCAATAATACAGTCATTGAGTACATACTTCCTAAAGAAGAGTATCAATTATTAAAAGATCACCTGTTGCATGACTTTTTCAGGGAGCTACATAATTAACATGTGACTACAACCTAAAATAATATAAACATCCCAAAGAATAACTTATTGAAGTTAATGAGTAAATTGAGTTTATTTGTAGTTACTTATGGAGCACTGGACTATTAGCACAGCTGTTATTTTTCTAAAGTCCACTTATTATACCATTCACTCCCCCATCTCTGTTCATCATGTTCCTAACTTATACAGCTCTATGTCTACAACAGAATGGATGCAAGCCTGAGTTCAGAGCACTACCAATTGTTAATGCAGATGAGGAGACACTATGCTCAATTGATACATGCCATAAATACAACCAGATTCTGAGAGTTCTAAATTTCCATGCATTATGTCCTTACTCTTATCAAGGATTCTCCTGGTCTTGGCAGACTCCATCTAAGCTTGGAATGAACGGCTTTTTGTTGAATTTGGTTGCACAGAACAGCTAAATGGTGTCTGCAGCAAGATGGAGTTACTCTGGATAGGATTTGAAGGACTGCTTCCACACTCTTAATCATTTCTCCCTATCCCCCAGGTCCATATCCACACAACAAAAATTTTGCCCAGGGAGTAATGCAACTCATGCAGCAGGTTTCTGCATCTTTTCCCTCAGAGAGTTAATCTACTTGCAACAGAGTATAAAGCCAAAGCTTATGATGCTCTCAATAATTAATAGAGTCTGTGGTTAGAAGCAATTAAGAGGAAATAGAATCATTACAAATAGAAGCTAAAGTAATAAGCAAGCTATCTTGCCAAAATAATCGAGGATAAAGATACTTAAGAAGACTTGCTGTTGGGGTCAGAACAATTTCAAGTATAGCTTAAAACATTATTTCTTCAAAGGAGCCTGAATTTAATTGGACAAATCTGTTGAGCAGTGTATTTCTCAATCAGCACTGAATAGAGAGTAACGGCTGAGAGTGGTCAGGGAAACAGATGATCAAAGTGAGCCATGACAAAACCACTCCCATGGTGACTATGTGGCAAACATATGAAGGCAATACATCCATACAAAGATCATCATTACTGTCGTGCCATAAGGGAGGGGGACATAGACATTGTCAAAATAATCCAACTAGTCAATAAACAAAAGAGCAAGTGATGAGAGAGATAGTCTAAAATATATGCTGTCTAAAATATGGTGTTTCCCACAAAAATAAAAGACAAGAAAAATCCAAGTATGTCAAACTCTGATCCTGATTTATTACTATTTACAGTGTCACTCTACCTGAAACAGTAAGAGATTACTAAACACCCAATATTCAACATTAGGCACACTAAATCTAACTGAATTTTAAAAATCAAACAACCAGTGCCAGAAAAGACCATGGTGTGGCATGGAGGGCAATATAAGTCTTGAACTCAGGAACAATGAATTTGTGGAGACTATGGAAGCAGCCCTTATAGAAAAAAAGGGACTGATTTGATTCTGGTCCTTACCATAAGGGATAATAGACAAGAAGACAGAATAAAAGTGATCATTTGCAACTAACTGCTTCCCAGTTACTATTTGGGAATAGGAAAATTAACTATGCCAGAGTCTTGCCACTTAATGGCATGCTCTCTGTCTGGTAACATCCTTCCTTTCACAGCTTGGTTTGGGAAGCTCCTTTGTCCTGGGACCACATGTATTAGTAGATATGATTACTATGATGTTGGCATCTTCTAACACAAATAGCATGATTTTCAAATATTTTGGTCAGTGGTTAATACACTTTTTGGTAGATAATAAGTGCTTCCTTTAGCCACACAAGGCCAGAGAGATCTTCTGTGATGAGGAGAAATCCTCTTTTACAACCTAACGACCAACATAAATCCAAAGGTTAAAAAGAAATATGATACACTTGAAGACATGATAACAAGAGAAATAACAATATCCATAATGAAATATGAATTTAAAGGCCTCCAAAAGCCCTGCCCTTCAAGCAGTTGCTTTCACACTCTCACTGCTAACCTAGGCCACTGAGTTCACTTCAGAAAGTGTAGCTTTCTCCCTTTCCTCCCCTCTTTCTATTCTGCTTCTGACTTTAAGCTTGCTGAAAGTTCTCAAGTGCTGGGTTCAAAGGGGACATGGAAAGTTGGGAGCAAGACATTTATTAGAAGAATGTTTAACACCACAGTCCGACAGGAAACAGCATGATGTGGGACTCAGGAATTCAGGCCCCAGAATCATAGACAGACAACATATGGGGGCTCCAGCTAAGTAGATTTGGGGGCCCATTCTTACAGGTATTTGAGGAAGTGGAGACGTTTGGGGCAGCATGGAAAGCCATGGTGGGGAGATGCACTGTCACTGATAACCAATATTAGCTCTCTGCTGCCTGAGTCTGGCAAGCCTTTTTGAAAAGTCCCGGGACTTTTATGTAGGGAGTCTGCTAGAAAATTAGAGTCACCAGCAGACTCCCTTTCAGTTGACTGCCAGTGGCAATGAGACTGCAGAGAGGGAACTGATGCTGTACAGAACGTGGCCTGAGCATATGTCCGCCTTGTGTTTTAACACCTGATGACCTTGATATTCACTGACACCTTGAGGCTGTCCAACCTCCATACACATACTCAAAGACTCCACTTTAACTCAGAAAGTATAACATTTCTCTCCTTTTCATCTCCTTCCCCTGGGCAGCTGCCAAGATCTCCAACTTGCCTGTCCTGATGTTTTCTCTGTTTCCAATAAATTCCTTAAGTTGCTTTCTGAGTCTGTTTTTAGATCTTTGAATATATTCTAAAAAGAAACATTCAGGTCCCTCAATTTGATTATCAGAGTACTGATTAAAAAATACTCTTTAGGAATTTCCTGATGGCAGAAAGAAAAGGCTGAATCCTGGTGACCAGCAGAGGATGAACTTGTCTCCCAGGAAGATATTTTATGAGATGCTGACATCGTGTTAGAGTACCTTACTGGAGACACCAGAGCACAGAAAAGAATGGTTCAGTAATAAGTGATGGGCAGTCCCACGCCTTGGCCAGGAATGCTTAAATTACAACTCCATGGCCCACTATCTATGCTTTAACTCACTTCAGGATCCCAAAGACGCATTTGGGGGCCAAAGGGCAGTCACTGGATCTCTTTGTTCCTTTTCACCAATGTGATCACATTGATTAAATCTCTTATTTCTGTTTTACACTATCAATTTGGCTATTTCAATTTATTTCTTGAAGCCGAAACTGGCTTCTTGGAGTAAAGACCGACTCCAATCTCAATAACAATAATGAAGTTATAAATCACACAACACAAAGTTATAATTAGAAGATGATCCTTCTTCTGGAAATCACCGAAGGCCTATTGTTGGGGACTGTCTTGTCTTATCAATATTTTTCCAAACAATGAATAACAATAAGACATGATCAGAGTCTCTAGGACAGACTGTGGAGGCTGAAGAGATAAGAAAATATTTTTATATGGAACAGGTGGATAAAAAGTGCTACTGTTGCTACAAAATCACAGATTAGGCATGTTCTAAAACTAAGCAGCTCAAGTTAGGCTATTGAAAGACAAGGACTTATAAGAAACAGACAAGACTGTTGTAGGTACCTTCCTTTAGACTTGATAGTTGTTATTCATCAGCTCATACAAAAGGCTGCCTAGAAATAAGGATGGAAAGCAATTTGGCATTTATTATTTCATCAAGCTTGTTCCGTCCCTGAGAGAAAATAACTAAATGGCAAAGCTGTTCCTCCATTGAAAACAAGCACGGTCGATTTCTGCCTATTTTTAGAAACACTATTGTGCTGTGGTCCATCTAAATGAGCTAGAAGACGCACTGTCTCCTTCCCTGATCCTTTTCAAGGTATCTTTTATCAGGTTTATGTGCTATTAAGGACATAAGTGAAAGAATCCTTTAAATTAACAACTCAGTTGTATAATAGTCACATTTCTACAAAGAAGATAGTGTGCAAAAACAAGGCACAGTGTATATAAGTCTCCAAAATGCACATAGTTGGGTATCAGCCTTTCTGTAAACACTGTTAAAAAACTAAATACAGGACTAGGAAGCAATCTGACACCGTATTAAAAAATTGGCAACCCTCAACCAGGCTTTATTTATCAGCATTCTAATGGAATCCCTATGGAAAGCCAGATTATAGATTAAAAATGTGCTGCAAGAATTCCTAAAATTAATTTAATTTTTTTGAAAACTCATATATAGATGAGTGCCCATTTGATCTCAACACCAGAGGTAGATTTCATTTGAATACTTTTTTTACTCAACATTAGCACAAAGATTTTAAAAATCACCTAATGAGAAAAAAATGCAGCAGGACTTATGAAAGAGAGAAAGAAAGAGCGTGGAGTTAAGTTAGTGGGACATGGGGAGCATCTGGGAGGAATTGGGTGAGGGAAAACCCCCATGAACAAACATAATTGATTGCATGAAACTTTCTTTTAATAATAATATACTCATTGTCATTGAAATCTTTAATTTTATATTATCTCTTGCTTTTCAACATTTTGGTTTCCAATAATAACTAGTCTTTACAGAAGTTCATTTCAGATTGTGTAAATACAGTAAGTAAAAAGCAGAAGATTAGTACAGGATGGTTATAGTTTATGAAAATTATCTTTCTGCTACAATAGATTAAGTGATTAAAATTTAAGGAAACTTTTCTTTTCTTTTTCTTTAGTGATCTACATGGGTACAAAGCCACTTTTCTATAGCTTTGAGATTCTCATCTCAAATGAAATGGCTAGTAAATTCCAGTTTACGTTCCTGCATTGCATTACACTTTTTATAATATTGGCTCTTACAAAAACTGAACTGTAATTTGTAAATATTTTGTGTTGACTTTGAATACTATTTTTGTATTTTTTCTCCATATTAAATATTAACTTTAAATTCTTGCAGTCTGCGTAAATTATAATAATAAAGATGTATATTTATATGGACTTCTGTAATGTTTTACTACAGATGATTCTTCTTAAAATAAACGGATTTAGAAAAGATGAAAATGTTTGTATTCTTGATACATTGAAATTTAAGCTATTGCATTCCAAATGGTGATATATTTAGTAATACACAAACATAATGTATAAAAGTTCACCTTGTATTTTACTATGTATGCCAATCTGTGCAGAGAAAGAATTTAGGCATCTTTTTGGTTCAATACATTACTGTTGCTTTTTGTTTTCTCTATGAATTCAGTATAGTGACTCAATATTTTAAACTTTATCTTTGACTTTCTAACACACACATATACATATATATGTATATATATGTTTTTTCCTTCAAAATGAAAGATTCAGCAAAACTAAGCAATTGATTTTTTATGTTGAAGTTTAATTTTTCAATCCCTTTTTATTTATTAAATTTGTTCTTTGTATGAACTGACAATTCTTTTGATTACGGTCTTAGATACAATCAATTTAAAACTCAATGTAACACTCTTAGTAACTATACTACTTCCATATATTCCTGAGGCACAACACATTCAAGCCACCAATGCTGTTAATCAGACACAACGGTGTTTTCTGTGTTGTCTTTAAGGCTTGGTTCAGTGCTGTGGATGTAGCTCAGTGTGGTAGAATATATATGAAAGCCTGTGCTCAATCATAACACCAGAACACACACCTGTTCTCTAATGAAGCTACTGTAAGAGGTTCATATTTAAACAGAAGCAGTCCTTTCATGGTTCTTAGTGTCTATGAATGGCATTATAGACTGAAAACAAACTTTAACCATGTGGCCCATTGGGGAACATTCCAGGTCTTAACTATTACAGAAACACAATAACAAAAATCTATGACTATGTGTTTCTTCTCATTTCTTATCTAAGAATCTTTAAAAGTGGTAAAATTATGTAAATCAGTAACTATAATAACAAATGGTTTACTTTGTAGCATTTATGTATGTAACTGGTATAATTTGGGAGAGGCTTTGTGTTTTCTCCGGATCATAATTATAAAAGCATTCCTTACCTCTTGCCTGCATTAACTTGCCACAGGCTCAGACTCTTTTTGTATAATAATGTCAGAGGAGACAATTTTCTTCTTGAAATTTTATAACGTAGGTGCTCATTAAAATCAACTGGCAATTTAAGAGTAAATTAATTTTATGGGAGTATTTAGACAGTGTATTATACATATTAGAAGAGCCTTTGTTTTTAAATGGACTCTTAAAATGAGCTGGTCTTATTAGAAAAACACTAAACTATTCTATCATTTATTTCAAAGGTATGAATTCTTTCAGATTTAAATTGTGCAACAAGTTGTTTTCATTCAGTATAATCTATTGTGTGTGCTATTAACATATTACATCAATGAACTACTTAAAATTTATTGTATGGAAAACTTTTAGTCAGTGAAGTTTTAACATGGTTTATGGAAAAAACAACATTTATAATTCAGAATAGTGGTGTTTTATACAAGAAACATATTTTGCTCATAGGAAATAAAAGTAAATTACTGTAACAAGAACAATTGATATTATTTCATTTTTAGGATACATGAGTATCTTTCGCCCATCTCTAATCCCTCTTAAAACAAATCTCTTACCCTCCTCCTCCCTTCTTACACAACTTTTGAGTTTTCTGCTATTTTTCCCTCCCCCCATCAAGTCCAGGTTGTTTTATACAAGTAGCCTTGTGAGTGAGGCCAGGCCTGGTATGCGGTTTACCTCCCAGGGGTCATGTCATTAAACAAAACTGACTCTCCCTCTCCCAGCAGCTATCAAATGCCAGTAGCTCTTCAGCTAGTGGTAGGATTTTGTGCCTACTTCCCCCTTCCATGCTGAGATTTTGTCTGACTTGAGCCTGTGCAGGTCTTGTGTGTGTGCTGTCACAATAACTGTGACTTCATATCTGCAACTGTTCAGTCTTTCATGTATAGAGAACACAGTTTCCTTGATGTTATCCACCACCTCAGGCTTTTCCAATCATTCCACCCACACTGCTGAGAGTATTACTGAGCCTTGGATGTAGGGAGTGTGATACGTATGTCCCATTTAGAGCTGAGTACTCCATGGTTTCTTGTTTCTCTGAATATTGACAAGTTTAGAGATTCTGTTATTTCTCATCTACTACAAGTAGAAGCTTCTATGGTGAGGGTTGAGAGATGTTCTGATCTATGGTAATAGCAATAAGTCATTGGAAGCCACATTAGTTTTATGTCTATTTGTAGAATGATGATAGTATTAAGTATTACTAAAGCACCAATAATCTGTGCAGTCACAGTTTCTTGGACATTTAAACAGTACCTGATATGGGTTCTATGTCATGGAGCAGGACTTAGATCATTCAAATCGAAGTTGGATATATTCCCATAACATCCATGCCACTATTACACGGTATCTTGTCAGGAAAGGTGTTGTAGCTTGCAGAGAATACAGATGGAATCAAACATGGGTCCTCTGGAAGAGCAGTAAGTATTCTTCTGAGCAATCTTTCCTGTCCTTCTACAATTGTTTTATGACTGTCTATATTGGCATAACCCATGCCAAATAGAAATCAGCGCAGAGAGGCTCTTTAATATTGATACACTACTATTGTGCTGACAATATGAAGTGTAAAAGACAGGGCTCCTAGAACTTTTAAAGTATCCCAAGACAGTAAGGCCTCAACGGAAAAAGGTGTGATTCTAAGAAGTCCCTTGAATTCAAGGGACGTTGTCCCTCATTGGACACAAAGAGTGTAAATCATTGTGTCGGCGAATGAGCTTACAGTCCTGGTGACGTGTGAGAGGGGCCATTATTACCCTTCAAGGCTCCGCCCCCTCATACCTGGTCCTCAGCCATCTTGTGGCCCACCTCAGTCCGTTGCTCCTCCTGGTGCTGTCTAGCCCTTCTTTACTCAGGGGCTCCACACGTACGAACTCCATAGGTTCAATAGTGGAAAACCTTCTCTACTGCTCTCAGTGCCTCCAAGGACGCACCTGCAGCCAACATCCTCACTCTTCTTCGTGGTAGTCGCCTTCACAACAACGCCTCAGCCCACCAACCCCTTCAAAGCTCAGCGTTTCAATAAGATCTTCGCTGTCAGGTAGTTTCTATCATGTCAGCTGTTATAGAGCAGGAGCCTGGATTACCTGATCAACAGCAAGAAGGTGGTGGGATGGGGCACGATGCGAGACAAATTGTCTTACACGTGCTTCCAATCAAACATGCTAATGATGACATCGATGGAACCATAGCGTTTCTGGTTTCTCAAGCAGTCATGAGAGCAATGGTGGAGGAAGGGTGTCGGCAGGAGGAAATGTGGCATGGAGTTGAGGACATGTGGCCTCAAATGGAAGATATCTGGTGTGAGGAAGAAGTCTGGCCTGATGTGTTGGAAGGGTGTTGGCAGGAGGAAATGTGGCCTGGTGTTGAGGAGATGTGGCCACAAGTGGAAGACATCTGGCTTGAGGAAGACGTCTGGCCTGATGTGGAGGATATCTGGCCTGAAGACGAGGAGGTGTGGCCAGACTTGGAAGATGACTGGTATGCCTGGAACAATGACCAGGAAAATGAGGAAGCTGAGGAAGCAGAAGATGACCAGTACTACAATAATGAGAAAGATGAGGAGGACGACAACGATGACAACTATGAATACGAAGAGGAGGAGTATGAGGAGGAGGAGGAAGAGGACACAAAGAGGACAAACAAGAAGAGGTTCAGGGGGAGGAGACCATCCTGCATGCCTGTGAGTTCACCTATTGTTTCTCTTAAATATACCACACCACTAAAGTGTGTATATGGGATATTAACAACTGCATTCTTCTTCAGCCATGGAAAGGCACAAAAAGTTCAGTCCCTGAACAATCACAGATTCAAGAGAGACAAAATATCCCCAAGAAGTCCAGACCTGGCAAAGGAAGCATGGTATTGGGAATGTGAGTGTCTAATCGGAGGAGCTACCTTTTATAACATCCCCAAAACAATCTCAAGGTCCATAACACAGCTCAGAAGAAGCTGAGGGTGACACATTCCAGTACAGTGAGTCCTTGACTAACACTTCCATACTTTATCAGGTGCTTACTATGCAACAAAGCAAACAAGGTCACGAAACATCAGCAAAGCTGTTTGCCATCCAGTATCTGTTGACATTGGTAGCTCACCTGCAGGTTATACACAGAAAACATGGGGTTCAAGTAGAAATGTAATTCTATAAATATCCTGCTATTGGGTTATTTGGGGGGAGTGATTTGTTGCTCTTTGCCAATCTGTTTAATAAGATTACCAATTCAGTATACAATCCTACATTAGCTGACTATTGGTTGTTAAGGAATGCTTAGGAAGGAGCTTGGGAGGATGGAGACACCAGAGGCAAACAACAAGCAAATCCTATATATTGCTTTTGGATGAAAGTTTTAAGAATGCAAAAATGATCTAATGTAGGATGATCCAAGACAATGCTGAAGAGCTATGAGAATACTTAAAAGTTGTAAAAATCAAATATGTAGAGGTTGGGGGAAATGAATGAGACAGATGCACTAGAGAGTTTGTCTTCAAACACAACAAATGCTTTTTCAATGAAGGTCTAAACATATTTAAATTCAACAAGATGGAAATGATTCTACTTCTTTCCAAAGGATCAGAAATAATCAAAAGGAAAGGATGTTCATGCTGTTAGGAAATGGGGAAGGCACCCTAAAGAAATGTATGCAGCAGCAGAAATGTGAAGTTCAGAAATGTATCTACCACTGGACACTGCGAAGACTACTGGATTTTGGTTGCCTACTTCTTTAAATGGAAAGGCATGAAAATTTTAAAACTTATGATTTATTAGAGGGCAGATATTTTAACATAGAATAACCTATTTGTGTCTTCGCAAGGTCATAGTATAGCCAGAAAAAAACAAGTACTTTCTGGTATTAGAGAACCTTTTGTGGGTTGGCTGATTGAAGGCATTAGATGATAGAAGTATCCTGACACACAAGTGTTTGTGTTTCAAGAAGAAAATATGCTCAATGGTTTTGTTAAGAAAACAGAAGTATATGATTGATAGACTAGCTTAAGACCAATAAAAGTAGTTCATGTTAATGTTTTCCAATTGTTAATTATTTCTTATTCTTCCTACAGATAGAGGGAAAAGGAAGCTATGAATGAAGATGGAATCGATGACTCATTTCTTCATGGATTTGAGATCTTCTAAAATTTATTCACAAATGAAAATTATCGCCAGTGATACTGTCCTCAACTTCTTCATCCAAAAGTCTATACTGAAAACTTCCCCCATTGTTTATTCAATTTTTATATTCAAATTAAAAATCATTTGAGTTGAATGAATTGTAGAAATTTTTGTATCAATAATACTAACTCAAGTTTATAGATGTATATTTTTGTTTTAGCCTACCAGTCTCAGAAGCAGATCACTTTTAACTGTTTTAAATCCTCTTATTCCACTCTCAATAAATTGCATTAATAAGTTTTAAACATTTATTGAAAAAAACAGAGATACATAAGACCTAACCAGACTGGCTGAATGTGGGTGTCAGTTGGGGGTCCTCGACAGATTATTGGGCCTCTGGAAGTGGAACCTGCATTTAGTCCGGGTGCACAATGAACTTTTTGGGCCCATTCCCTATGGAGGGATACTCTCTCAGTCTAGATACATGGGGGAGGGTCTGAGTCCTGCCCCAAATGATGTGACAGACATTAATGAAGCCCATGGAAGGCCTCACCCTCCCTGAGGATTTGATGGTGGTGGGCGGTGGGGATATGGTGGGGAGAATGGGAGGACCAGGAGGGAGAGGGAACTGGGATTGGCAAATAAAATACGATTGTTTATAAATTGCAAAAAATAATCACACATATAGAGTTCTAGCAGAGTCTGAATTGTATTCACAGAAACTGACAAGTGACCCATTTTGTCTGGAAAAGAGATGAGGCCCTTGAGCACAGAGAAAAAGAAAGGCTGCCTTGGGATTTGTGAGCAAAGCCAACAGCTTGGCTCCATTCAAGATGCAATGGATAGTACATTCTCAAATTGACTTGGGAGAGCTTCTGAAGATCTTGTTTATTCTTTATGTCATCATAATTTTAAAACTGCTAATTCTGAGTAATGCTCCACTATGATTGGACCAGCATGATATCATTGAATAGAGTCCCTTTAAAATAAATTGAATAAAACAATTAATACTGGATCCTGGATAAGGTATGGTAAAGGGAGACCCTGCAATTCTCAGAAGATTAAGACACCACAGAGAACATCCTAAAAAA
Organism: Mesocricetus auratus; assembly: GCF_017639785.1. Classification (NCBI taxonomy): domain Eukaryota; kingdom Metazoa; phylum Chordata; class Mammalia; order Rodentia; family Cricetidae; genus Mesocricetus; species Mesocricetus auratus. The sequence continues at coordinate 75,833,226 of NW_024429188.1, forward strand.
AAGCCAATATTGGATAGTGTAGTTGAGAAAAGCATATAAGAAGAAAAGGGAATTTATGGATACATTATAACACACATATAAAGTTTAAAAAACAACATGTAAATCAACAATAATTACAAGTATATAAGCATAAATAGTAAAGTGATTACATGTGATGCATGGTTATATAGCATGCAAAGAATCTTCTATGAGAATGAAAGTACCTATTAGAATTACTTGCTATATTTTTAAGGAAAAGGGGAGTATTTAAAGGGTAGGGGCACGTGATTGACTTCAACTGCATCATACTATATTACTTAGGTTAGTTCAAGGGGGTGTATATATGTAAGGACTCACTACACCTTTGTCTAGGTTAGGAATGTTTCTGGAAGGGAAGTAAAAAAACAAGAGGGGTAAACAGAAGGTTAAACAACTAGAATTTCTTTAAGAGAAAAAGATGTATGTGTCTATAGTAGAGAATCAAAGGAAAAGGGACAGGATTTGGGGGTGGAAGTTATGGTCTACTAGTATTATAAAGCTTCATAGGTACACAGTGCCTTAACATCTTCTGTTGTATTCTATGGGACCACATCTCATTTTACAATATTAAGAAACATTATTCACATGCAAACCATTGTCATCCTCTAGAGGTCAAGTTTCTAAATTATTAGGAACTTTTAAAAGGTTGACTTAGTGTGTTGGTGGCACATGCCATTAATGCCAAAACTCCGGAGGCAGAGACAGGCGGATCTCTGTGAGTTTCAAGCCAGCCTGGTCTACAAAGGAAGTTCGAGGACAGCCTCCAAAATAACACAGAGAGACCCTAGCTCAAATAAAACACACAAAAAAGTTTGACTTACATACCTTTCTTAAAGTACCCATTATTGTGTTTTACACTTTATAGATGTCTAATAAACATTTCTTCAAAAAAACACTTGCTCAATGTACACAGAATTCCATTTGGGCTAACCAGTGTTGACATTTAAAAGCACATTATCATTGATGGCACAATAAGGACCAAGACAGAAAAAGACAGAATGGATTCATTATACTGTTATTTAATACAAAAAGGTAAGTACAGTCTAAAATTATTTGTTTCATATTTTTTAAAAACTAGAAGAGGAAAGTTTTTTAATTATTTAAAAAGGAACAATTTGTGAGGAAAACCGGATGGCGATTATTTCAGTGAACAATCATAAGAAAATTGAAAGAGTGGCTGGAGTGGTAGTTCAGTGGTTAAGGGAACTTGATATTGATATTTTTGCAGAGGCCCACTGTTTGGTTCCTAGCACTTACATGGTGGCTCATAATTGCCTGAAACTCAAGATCAGTAATTCTAAACCTTCCTAATGCTGTGACCCTCACATGTTGTGGTGAGCCTTAATCATAAAATTATTTTTATTATTATTTCATAAGCATAATTTTGCCTCTTTTATACAACATAATGCAAATATCTGATATGCAGATATCTGATTTCTAACCCCTGTGAAAGGTTTGTTTGACTCCCTCAAAGAGGCTGCAACTCACAGCTTGTGAAATGTTGCTGTAGATCAAGGAACTCCAATGACTTTATGACGTCCATGCATGAGGTGCACATTAACTCACACAGGAATACACACGAATAAAAACAAGTAAATAATTTAAGGAAAATTCAAAAAAGTAAACGAATCATGGGCTGAATAAGTTAAAGTTGATATTATAACAACACCTCATCAAATGGTAAATATAAATGAAAACACAGAGACTATTTTAATAACAAAGCAATCTTCTGTAGCTGTAAACTCAAAACATAAAAAAGATATTAGAGCACCTTAACAGCAGATAAGAATTATCAGAATAATTATAAAATCTGAAGACAGATGAAAAATCATCATACCATCAATGAAAAGTCTATAAATGAACATTCTCAATAATGTGAAAAATATCCACCTAGCTCTGATTTTAGTGTCTCAAGAGAATAAGCAGGAAGGGAAAGTGGAGGGCATTTGGCCCCGAACACTTATATGAGCATAAAGCATACATCACACAGAAAAAGACACACATACACACACACACACACACACGCATACATGTATGCACAAGCACATATGTACATCACATGAATACAGTGTGCATACTAGATAAAACACATACTGAAAAAATAAGACATTAGAGAATTGTCACTAGCCTCTGTGCTATACATATAACCAAACCAAAAAAATAAAAAATAAATGACATTTTTCGGGCTAAGAATGTATTATTTCAGCTGATAATTTGAATCCACTCACACAAAGGAGAATCAGTAATAGTAATTATATAAGTATTAAAAGTCACATATATTCTCCATTCTTAACCATATGAAGAACAATTATACAACATAATATTTATATCACATTTTCTCTGTAACATATGTGCACAAATATGATATATTTGCCAACTACAGCACACAAGTTATAGTTAAAAGTGTGGATTTATATTTCTGGCCAAGAATTGTGCTTCATATAGTAACTTGAAGAGACAGAAAAACAAAATAATATACCATTATAAAGGAGGTAAATTAGCTTTATATTACTGTTACAAACTACCTGAGATAAACAAGCTTTGAAAAATAAAAACACGTTTAGTTATCAGTGTCAGAATGTTTTGTCCAATGTTGAGAGACCCCCCACTCCTTTTAGACCATTGAAGAGGTAGCATAACCATTTTTCATTTTTTATTAATTTTGAGATTTTACCCAATGTCTTATGATCATTTTCATCATCCCCCCACTATTTCGTAGGCCCAAAACACTCTCCTATTGACCTGTTGTAGTTTGAAGAAGAATGCCCCCCATAAGTTCAAATATTTGAATGTTTGATCTCCAGTTGTTGGAACTGTTTGGAAAGAATTAGGAGGTGTGGTCTTGGGAGAAGGCGTGTCACTGGGGTGGGCTACACCATTCCCAGATTTTCCCATCTTTCTGCCTTTACCTTGCTAATAAAACATAAACTTTCACTTACAGCCCAGTGTCATTCATGACTGCCTACTGCTATGCTCCCTACCATGATGGTCATGGACTATCACTCTGAAGCCTCAAATTAAATGCTTTGTAAGTTAGCACAGCAGCAGAAACTGTACAAGGGCACCACCTAACTTCATGTCTTCTTTTGTTTCTCAAGCCCACTGAGTCCAATTTAAGCTGCTCATATACTCTTGAATATGTAGCCTTCCCCTGCAGTGTGGCTGATCTCCCAGGAGCCACACCCTTAGAGAAAACTGACTTTCCCTCTCCAAGCCACTATCAATTGCCAATAACATCTCATCTTGGCGAGGGACTTCTTGTCAACCTCCCCTCTCCATATTGAGATTTTTGTCTATCATGAGCTTGTGCTGGTCTCCTGCATGTGCATACTAAGGCACATCTGGATGAAGAACACATAATTTAGTTAAACTCTTCATCTGAGAGTCATGAAAACATATTGTTGGGTAGAGACAGCAAAGGAAAGGAGAAGAGAGGAGAAGAAACACAAAAGGGGAAAAAAAGGAAAGAAAAAAGAGGAAAGAGGAATGAGGAAAGGAAGGGATAGAAAAGGAAAGGAATGTGAGTGATTAAGGAGATTGGTGGGTGTAATACCCCTGAAATGGGATGTTTTTATGTTTAAAGATTTTCACTCTAAATATGAAATGGTATTGAATTTCTTCATATTAGAAAATGCTTTATATTTTGGAATTTTGAATTCTTGTCTAACTGGGAAAATGAAACAGAAAGTCTTAGTTTAGATAACACATCCTAGAAAACCTGTCTTTTTATTTTGTGACATGATTTTTCTCTTTTTGCATGCATTTATAGGAGGATTAATGTGGATTTGGCAGTGGGAGTTAAATACTTTCCATGTCCTGGTTTGTTTGACTTTTCACTTTCAATCCATAGTTTTGACTGTAACCATTTAAACTTTTCAATATTGGCTCTTTCCTGTCTCCTTTATTTTTACCACTGCTTGAATATGAGCTATACAATGATCAGGTTTTAATTATTTTAGATCTTTTTTCTGTGTGTATTAGTGCTATTTCTGGTATGTATGCCTGTACATCATATGTATACAATGCCCAATGAGATTAGAGGGTACAAGATGTCTTGGAAGTTGAGTAACAAATGGTTGTTAACCACCACGTGGGTGCTGGGAATCAAACCTGGGTCCTATAGAAGAGCAGTAAGTATTCTTCTGAGCTATCTTTCCTGTCCTTCTACAATTGTTTTATAACTGTCTATATTGGCATAACCCATTAATGTCCTGACAATATGAAATTTAAAGTACAGGGCTCCTATCACCTTAAAAGTATGCCAAGACAGTAAGGCCTCAACGGAAAAAGGTGTGATTCTGAGCAGTCCCTTGAATTCAAGGGCCGTTATCCCCGATTGGACACAAAGAGTGTCAATCACTATGTCTCGACGAATGAGCTTACAGTTCTGGTGACGTGTGAGAGGGGCCATTATTACCCTTCAAGGCTCCGCCCCCTCATACCTGGTCCTCAGCCATCTTGTGGCCCACCTCAGTCCGTTGCTCCTCCTGGTGCTGTCTAGCCCTTCTTTACTCAGGGGCTCCACACGTACGAACTCCATAGGTTCACTAGTGGAAAACCTTCTCTACTGCTCTCAGTGCCTCCAAGGAGGCACCGGCAGCCAACATCCTCACTCTTCTTCGTGGTAGTTGCCTTCACAACAACGCCTCAGCCCACCAACCCCTTCAAAAGCTCAGCGTTTCAATAAGATCTTCGCTGTCAGGTAATTTCTATCATGTCAGCTGTTATAGAGCAGGAGCCTAGATTACCTGATCAACAGCAAGAAGGTGGCGGGATGGGGCACGTTGCGAGACAAATTGTCTTACTCATGCTTCCAATCAACCATGCTAATGATGACATCGATGGAACCATAGCGTTTCTGGTTTCTCAAGCAGTCATGAGAGCAATGGTGGAGGAAGGGTGTCGGCAGGAGGAAATGTGGCCTGGTGTAGAGGACATGTGGCCTCAAGTGGAAAATGTCTGGTGTGAGGAAGTCGTCTGGGAAACGGAGGAGGAAGGGTGTCGGCAGGAGGAAATGTGGCCTGGTGTTGAGGAGATATGGCCTCAAATGGAAGATATCTGGTGTGAAGAAGTCGTCGGGGCAAAGGCAGAGGAAGGGTGTGGGCAGGAGGAAATGTGGCCTTTAGTTGAGGAAATGTGGCCTCAAGTAGAAAACATCTGGTGTGAAGAAGTCATCTGGGCAACGGTGGAGGAAGGGTGTGGGAAGGAGGAAATGTGGCCTGGTGTTGAGGAGATGTGGCCTCAAGTGGAAGACATCTGGAGTGAGGAGGACGTCTGGCCTGATGTTGACGAAGGGTGTCAGCAGGTAGAAATATGGCCTGATTTTGAGATGTGGCCTCAAGTGGAAGACTTCTGGTGTGAGGAAGATATCTGGCCTGATGTTGAGGAAGGCTGTCGGCAGGATGAAATGTGGCCTGCAATTGAGGAGATGTGGCCTCAAGTGGAAGACATCTGGCGTGAGGAAGACTTCTGGCCTGATGTGGAGGAAGGGTGTTGGCAGGAGGAAATGTGGCCTGGAGTTGAGGAGATGTGGCCTCAAGTGGAAGACATCTGGCGTGAGAAAGTCATCTGGGCAACAGCAGAGGAAGGGTGTCGGCAGGAAGAAATGTGGCCTGGAGTTGAGGAGATGTGGCTTCAAGTGGAAGACATCTGGTGTGAGGAAGTCGTCTGGGCAATGCTGGAGGAAGGGTGTGGGGAGGAGGAAATGTGGCCTGGTGTTGAGGAGATGTGGCCTCAAGTGGAAGACATCTGGAGTGAGGAGGACGTCTGGCCTGATGTAGAGGACATGTGGCCTGAAGATGAGGATGTGTGGCCAGATGTGGAAGAGGACTGGTATGTCTGGAACAATGTACAGGAGAATGAGGAAGCAGAAGATGACCAGTACTACAATAATGAGGAAGATGAGGAGGAGGGGGACGATGACAACTATGAATACGAAGAGAAAGAGGAGGAGGAGGAAGAGGACAACAAAGGGGACAAACAAGATGAGATTCCATGTGAGGAGATCATCCTGCATGCCTGTGAGTTCACCTACTTTTTCTCTTAAATATACCACACCACTAAAGTGTGTATATGTGATATTAACAACTGCATTCTTCTTCACCCAAGGCAAGGCACAAAAAGTTCAGTCCCTGAACAATCACAGATTCAAGAGAGACAAAATATCTCCAAGAAGTCCAGACCTGGCAATGGAAGCTCAGCATTGGGAAGGTGAGTGTCTAATTGGAGGAGCTACCTCCAGGACCGCTATCATTTGTAACATCTCCAAAACAATCTCAAGGTTCATAACACAGCTCATTGGATGCTGAGGGTGACACGATCCAGTAGGGTGAATCCTTGACTAACACTTCCATACTTTATCAAGTGCTGATTTTTCAACAAAGGGAACAAGGACACCAAACATCAGCAAAGATGTTTGCCATTCAGTATCTGTTGGCATTGGTAGTTCACTTGCAGGCCATACACAGAAAACTTGGAGTTCAAGTGTAAATCGATTTGTAATAAATACCCTGTTATTGGGTTACTTGGAAGGAATGGTTGTATGCTTTTTACCAGTCTGTTTAATAAGATTACCAATTCAGGATACAATTCTACATTAGCTGACTATTGGTTGTTAAGGAATGTTTAGGAAGGACCTTGGGAGGATGGAGACACCAGAGGCAAACAGCAAGCAAATCCTATATATTGTTTGGATGAAAGTTTTAAGAATTCAAAGATGATCTAATGTAGGATGATCCAAGACAATGCTGAAGATCTATGAGAATACTTGAAAGTTGTAAAAATCAAATATGTAGAGGTTGGGGGAAATGAATGAGACAGATGCACTAGAGAGTTTGTCTTCAAACACAACAAATGCTTTTTCAATGAAGGTCTAAACATATTTAAATTCAACAAGATGGAAATGATTCTACTTCCTTCCAAAGGATCAGAAATAATCAGAAGGACAGGATGTTCATGCTGTTAGGAAAAGGGGCAAAGCACCCTAAAGAAATGTATGCAGCAGCAAAATGTGAAGTTCAGAAATGTATCTGCCACTGGGACACTGCCAAGACTACTGGATTTTGGTTGCCTACTGTTTTAAATGGAATGGCATGAAAATTTTAAAAATTATGATTTACTAGAGGAGATTTTATCATAGAATAACCTATTTGTATCTTTGCAAGGTCATAGTATAGCCAGAAAAAAACCATGGCCTGCCTGGTATTAGGGAACCTTTCGTGGGTCGGCTAATTGAAGGCATTAAATGATAGAAGTATCCTGACATACAAGTGTTTGTGTTTCAAGAAGAAAATATGCTCAATGGTTTTGTTAAGAAAACAGAAGTATATGATTGATAGACTAGCTTAAGATCGATAAAAGTTGTTCATGTTAATGTTTTCCAGTTGTTAATTATCTCTTATTCTTCCTACAGATAGAGGGCAAAGGAAGCTATGAATGAAGATGGAATCGATGAATCGGTTCTTCATGGATTTGAGATCTTCTAAAATTTATTCACAGATGCAAATTATCACCAGTGATACTGTTCTCAACTTCTTCATCTAAAAGTATATACTGAATACTTCCCCCATTGTTTAATCATTTGTTACATTAAAATTAAAATTCATTTAATATAAATGAATTGTAGAAATTTTTGTATAAATAATACTAACTCAAGTTGACTGATATATATTTTTGTTGTAGCCTACCAGTCCCAGATGCAGATCACTTTTAACTGTTTTAAGTCCTCATATTACACTTTCAATAAATTGCATTAGTAAGTTTAAACCATTTATTGAAAATAACAGAAATACATAAGACGTAACTAGGCCGCCTGTATGTGGGTATCAGTTGGGGGTCCTCTACAGTCTATGGAGCCTCTGGCAGTGGAACCAGAATTTAATCAGCGTGCACAAATGAGCTTTTGGAGCCCATTCCCTATGGAGGGTACCTTCTCAGTCTAGACACACATGGGAGGACCTAGGTCCTGCCCCCAAATGATATGACAGACTTTGATGATGCCCCATGGAAGGCCTCACCCTCCCTGAGGATTGGATGGGGTGTACAGCTGGGGGAATGGTGGGGAAAATGGAAGGACGGGAGGGAAGTAGGATTGTTTACAAATTGCAAAAAAAAAACCACAGATGGAGTTCTAGCATAGTCTGAATTGTATTCATAGAAACTGACAAGTGACTCACTTTGTCTGGAAACAAGATGAGTCCCTTGAACACAGGGAAAAAGAAAAGCATCAGTAGCAACTGGGCGTTTGTGAGCAAAGCCAACTTCTTGGCTCCCTTTAAAATAAGTTGAATAAAACAATAAATACTGGATCCTGGATGAGGGACAGTACAGGGAGATCCTACAATTCTCTGAGGTCTAAGACACAGAGAAAGTCCTAAAAAAGATATTGGATGGTGTAGTGGAGAAAAGCATATAAGAAAAATAGGGAATTTATGGATACATTATAACACACATATAAAGTTTAAAAACAAACATGTAAAACAACAATGACTACAAGTATTTAAGCATATATATTAAAGCGAATATGTGTGATGAATGCTTATGTAGCATGCAAAGACTCTTCTATGATAATGATAATACCTATTTAGGATTACTGGCTATAATTTTTAGAAAAGGGGAGTATTTAAAGGGTAGGGGTACATGGTGAACTTTAGCTGCATCATACTGTATCACTTAGGTTAGTTCAATGGTGTATACATGTAAGTACTCACTATACCTTTGTCTAGGTTAGCAATGTTTCCGGAAGGGAAATGCAAAACAGGAGGAGTAAAAACAATAAGGTTCAACAACTGGAATCTGTTTAGGGGAAAAGATGGATGCGATTAGATTAGAGAATCGGAGGAAAGGGGAAGGGATTTGGGGATGGAAAGCTATGATCTACCAGTGTTATAATGAGTTCATAGGTATTCATTTCCCTTAATACTTTCCATTGTATTCTGTGGGGCCACATCTTATTTTACAATATTATGAAGCATAATTCACATGTATACCTTTATCATTCTCTAGAGGTCAAGTTTCTAAATTACTAGGACTTTTAAAAAAATTGTATCCCTCAAATACTAACAGAAATCATGTGTCCGTAACACAAAGAGGGTTGCTCTCTCTGCCTGGACTCTTAGGGAAATGCCTGGACCCTACCCTGAATGAAATGATAGACTCTAGATATCCCCTATGCGGAAGGAATTGACAATAGGATGGGAGGATGGGGGGGATGATGGAGGCGTGCAGGAGGAGGGGAGGGAGAGGGAACTGGGATTGACATGTGAAACAAGCTATTTGAAATTTTTAAAAATGTTAAAAAAAAGAAACCAACATTTTAAATCCAAATTTTCGATGACTTCAAGTCTGTTCTTCTATTGGTAATGACAAAAAGGTACATTTAGTATGAGTGACTTGTATGGACACAAGTTTAAATAAAAAGTTACTAATAACTACAAGAGTAGATAAAAAATCTTTCTTAAAGTATTGTGTTTTCCACTTGTTAGATGTGTGATAAACATTTCTTTTTTAAAATGGCTGCTTAATGTACACAGAATTCTATTTGGAGTCACTGATTTGACATTTAAAAACACATTATCAGTGATGTGATAATAAGAACCAAGGCATAAATAGAAAGAATGGATTATAGTGTTATATACTACAAAAGGGTAAGTATAAGTCAAAAATAATTTATTGCATATTTTTTAAAACTTAGAGGAAGGGGCTGGAGAGATGGCTCAGAGGTTAAGAGCACTGCCTGCTCTTCCAGAGGTCCTGAGTTCAATTCCCAGGAACCATATGGTGGCTCACAACCATCTATAATGAGATCTGGTACCTCTTCTGGCCTCTAGGCAGACATGCAGGAAGAACACTGTATACTTAGTAAATAAATAAATAAATAGATAGATAAATAAATAAAGTCTTCAGGGAAAAAAACTAACCATTTAAAAAAAACAAAACAAAAAAATTAGAGGAAGGTTTTTTAATTATTTAAAAATGAACAAAAATGTGAGCAAAACCATAAGTCAATTGTTTCACTGAACAATCATAAGAAAGCTGAAAGTGTGGCTGGAGTGATATCTCAGTGGTTAAGGGAACTTGATATTGACACTTTTGCAGAGACCCAACTGCCTGAAACACTACATTAGTAATTCTAAACCTTCTTAATGCTGTGACCTTTTAACACAGTTCCACATGTTTTGGTGAGCCTCAATCATAAAATTATTTTTATTATTACTTCATAACTATAATTTTGACTCTGTTATAAACCATAAAGCAAATGTCTGATATGCAAATATCTGATTTGCAACCATGTGAAAGGCTTGTTTGATCCCCTCAATGGGGTTGCAACTCACAGCTTGTGAAATGTTGCTGTAGATTAAGGAACTCCAACGACTTTATGGCCTCCATGCATGGAGTGCACATTAACTCACACGGGAATACACACAATTAAAAACAAGTAAATATCTAAAAGAAAATTCAAAAAAGTAAATGAATCATGGGCTGAAAAAGTAAAAGTTGATATAACAACACCTCATCAAATGGTAAATATAAATGAAAAGACAAAGACTATTTTAAAAACAAAGCTATCTTCGGTAGCTGAAAACAAAAATCATGAAAAAATATTAGAGCACCTCAACAGTAGATGAGAATTATGAGAATAATTATAAAATCAGAAGACAGATGACAAATCTTCATAACATCAATGAAAAGTCTATAAATGAACATTCACAATAATGTGAAAAATATCCACCTAGCTATAGTTTTAGTGTCTCAAGGGAAAATTGAGGGCATTTGCCTCTGCACACCTACATGATCATATAGCATACATCACTCACACACACACACACACACACACACACACACACCACATGAATATCATGCACATACTAGATAAAACAAATACTAAAAAATAAGACATTAGAGAATTTGTCACTAGCCTTTCTGCTTTACATATAACCAACCCCCCCAAAAAATACTAAATGACATTTTTCTGGCTAAGAATATGTTATTTCAGGTGATGATTTGAATCCACTCACACAAAGGAGAATCAGTAATAGTAACTATATAATTATTAAATGTCATATCTATTCTCTTTTCTTAATCATACGATGAGCAATTATACAATATGTCATTTATATCACATTTTCTCTACAACATATACATACAAATATGATGTATTTGTAAATTACAGCACACAAATTATAGGTAAGAGTGAGGATTTATTTATCTAGTAAAAAATTTTGCTTCATATAGTAACTTGAATAGACAGAAAAACAAAATAAAACACCATTATAAATGAGAAGGTAAATTAGGTTTATTTTACTGTTACAAACTATCTGAGATAAACAAGCTTTGAAAAATAAAAACACATTTAGTTATCAGTGTCTGAAGATTTTGTCCATTGTTAAGTGATCCCAATCCTTTTGGACCAGTGAAGAGATATCATAACCCTTTTTCATTTTTGAAAATTTTTATTAATTCTTTGAGAATTTTGCCCAATGTATTATGATCCTTTTCACCCTCCCCCAACTCTTCCTAGACCCAACATCCTCTCCTGTCCAGCTGTGGTAGTTTGAATAAGAATGACCCCCCATAGGCTCATATATTTGAATGTTTGTTCTCCAGTTGTTGGAACTGTTTGAAAAGGATCAGGAGGTGTGGTCTTGGGAGAAGGTATATCACTAGGGGTAGGCCACACCATTCCCAGATTTTCCCATCTTTCTGCCTTTGCCTTGCTAATAAAATATAAACTTTCACTTACAGCCCAGTGTCATTCATGACTGCCTACTGCTATGCTCCCTACCATGATGGTCATGGACTATCACTCTGAAGCCTCAAATTAAATGCTTTGTAAGTTAGCACAGCAGCAGAAACTGTACAAGGGCACCACCTAACTTCATGTCTTCTTTTGTTTCTCAAGCCCACTAAGTGAAATTTAAATTGCTCTATACTCTTGAATATGTAGCCTTCCCCTACAGTGTAGCTGATCTCCCAGGAGCCACACCCTTAGAGAAAACTGACTTTCCCTCCCCAAGCCACTATCAATTGCCTATAGCATCTCATCTTTTTGTCCACCTCCCCTCTCCATATTGGGATTTTTGCCTATCGTGAGGTTTTGCTGGTCTCCTTCATGTGCTTGTTGAGAAGTCACATCTTGTTAGAGAACTCATAATTTAAACTCTTCATCTGAAAGTCATGAAAACATATATTGTTGGGGAGAGACAGCAAAGGAAAGGAGAAGAGAGGACAGGAAAGGCAAAATGGGAAAAAGAGGAAAGTCAAAAGGGGAAAAAGAGGAATGAGGACAGATGACAGAAGAAAGGGAAGGGAAGGGAGGGGAGGGGAGGAGAGGAGAAAGGAGGGGAGGGGATAGAGAAGAGGGGAGGGGAGGGGAAGGGAAGGGAAAGGGATGGGAAGAGAGGGGAGGGGAAGAGAGGGGAGGGAAATGAAGGGAAGGCAAGGGAATGAGAGGGAAGGAAAGGAAAGGAAAGGAAGGGAAAGGAAAGGAAAGGAAAGGAAAGGAAAGGAAAGGAAAGGAAAGGAAAGGAGGAAAGGAAAGGAAAGACTTTTTCACTTGGACGTTTGGAAGCATTCAAAGTTGCAGGAATAGCAGAAGGTTAATAACAAAATCTCTGGGATTGTAGGAAAGAATGCTCATAGCATATATTGCTAAAAAGTGTGCACCTTTACCAGGATAACACAAGCAAAATATAGGTCTTATTATAAGAATATAGAATAAAAATTGAAATCCAGGGGGCTGGAGAGATGCCTCAGACATTAAGAGCACTTGCTGCTCTTCCAGAGGTCCTGATTTCAATTCCCAGCAACCACATGGTGGCTCACAACCATCTATATTAGGATCTGGTGCCCTCTTCTGGTAGGCAGGCATACATGTGGACAGAAGACTGTATATATAACAAATAAATTAATTTTTAAAAATGGAATCCAGATTCACCTATGAAATAGGTGAAAGAAAAGATTTTTACTTGGTGATAAAAACACAGTTGGGTGAGAGAATTAACAGGGACAGTGGAAAACCTAAGATAAAGAATAGTTCCCTAATGCAGGAAACAAAAACTATTCCAGAGGCAAAAATATAGTAATAATGGAGGTTCCCAGATATATGGAAAGTAGACTCCCATTTACTTTTCTTCCTTTAGCAATTATCCAGTTTACAAATACTGGCTTTGTGCTGGTCTTTGCTTTTAAAATATTCGGTGGGGTACACATTTTAGCAAGAAGAATGAAAGCTGTAAAATTAAGGGGAAGGTAATTGCTTTAACCCACTATCTTGGAAAAAATAATCCCTCCTAGCAGAGCCACAATACTTAGATCACATGGTATTTTTGCATTTACTAACAATAGAAACACTAGTATTAGAACAACTATGAACTTCCTAAGGTTAAGTCTCTGTGTCATTTTAAAATCCCTTTGTGTTGTGAACTATTATTTTAACTATGTAAAGATGTATTACATGTATTTATGATGCAGAATATTACTTTAACTGTGTAAAGTTGTGTTACATTTGTTTCTGCTGCCTTTGTTTAACAATGTGAGAATGTGTTATACTTGTTTTTGTTGCATTTGTTTAATTATGAAAAGATGTGTTGCTGTTTCACCTTGACTGCCTAAAGCACCTGATTGGTCTAATAAAAAGCTGAATGGTCAATACTTGGCAGGAGACAGAAAGTGGTGCTGGCAGGCAGAAATAATAAATAGAAGGAGAAATCTAGGCTCAGTAGAGGAATGAGAGAAGAAGGAGAGGAGAACAAGGGAGAAAGAGAGGTACATGCCCGGGGCAAGAAGTTAGGTACCGTCCAGCCTGCCAGACACAAGTAACAACAAAAGCAAGATATACAAAAGAAAAGAAAAGTAAAAATCCCTGAGTCAATAGGTAGGTAAAAAGGAGCAGATTAATTTAAATTAAAAGAGCTAGCCAGAAATGAGCCTACATTAGGCTGAGCATTCATAATTAATAATAAGTCATAATTTGGGAGCTGGTTGTTGGCACAAAAGAAAAAGTCTGCTACACCTTTGATCCTCTTTTCTTGATTTCTTGATTCCTTCCTTCTTTTTGTCTGTCTTTATTTCTTTTTACCTATCTATCCACCCATCTAATTTATTTAAACTTTTATCATACAATATATTTTAGTCATATTCTTTCTCTTCCTCTGACTCCTTCCAGAACCTACACACTAAACCTCATATTCTTTCTCTCTCCCAGAAAAAAGACAAAAAAAACCAGAAAGACAAGAATAGAAAAATTAAAAGTACACAAACTCTATAGTATCTGTATTGTGTTGGCTAACTATCCCTGGGCATGAGGCCTGACCTGGAATGTGGTTGATATATAACATAATAACTACAACAAACATATCATTTTTGTTATATATCATATATACTTATAATAAGTACTGTTATAACATGCAACAGTATTACACAAATAGTAAAAGGGTATAACTATATAGAATAATATTTTGTTATGTCATAATGTATGTCATCATTTTTTACAACTGATATATACTAATGAAAAGAGGGAAAGGAATATTTCTAGATCTAACTGGAATACAGTAGTATAAATCTGAAGATGCTTCTCAAAACTATGCATACAGTAATCTTTAAAATAATAACGAAAATATAAAGGAGTTTAAGGGACTGGTGATGTCACTCCGTGACTGGAGTACTTGCTTGCTTAGCCTATACAAAGCCCTGGGCTGGGTCTCTAGTAACAAATAAACCTGGCTGGTGATGCAAGCCTGTAATCCTAAAACTCAGGAGACAGACACAGAAAGATTCAAAGTTAAAATTGGTCGTTTGGGGCTTCAGAGAAAGCTCAAGGAAAGTGTAGAGTACATGGAACCCAATCTCAAAATTAATTAATCAAAATATATATCAGTTTGTTAGTTTTTAAAAGCATAAGATTTCTCTTGTATTCAAAAATCTTGATTTAAATTTGTACATTATACATATGCACATGGGTGGGAATACTATGAAGTACAAAGAAAGCTACGAATGGGGATGAAGTTATCATAATTGATGGGGGAGGGGAAAAGAGATACTAACGTAACAAACATTATGTATGGATTAGAAATGAGAGCTATTTTGAGGAAGGGACCTGCAAAATATACAGTACAGGGCAGTGGGGGAAGAGGATGAATAAGATCAAATAATAACATTTATACATGAAAAACGCCATAAGGAAACACTTTAGCTTGTATTCTAACCTAAAAATGTAACAGGGGACAATATTCACCCTAAATGAAAAAGAAAAAGTGAAGAGAAAAGTTGGAAAGGGGAGGGGAGGGGAGGGGAAGAGAAAAAATAAAAGAAATAAAGGAAGGAGGGGAGGGGACGGATATTAAGAGTGTTATTCTAATTCCTGGTTCAAACCTTAAGTACAGCTTTACTTGACTGACTATACATTGCTAGAAAAGTTTTTACTTAGTATACCTCACGGGAGAAAATGTCTCTCCTCACATCAGACGTGTACAACAGATGCTTTGTCCTCCCAGAAAGGAGTTTCTGTCAGTCAGCCAGAGCCCTAGTCAGCCATGCTCTCCCACACGGTTGTTTCTGTGGTCCAGTTGCCTCGGTTTAGTAACCTCTCTCAGGTGTATTTGGCAGACGCTTTTGTCAGAGACCTTTGCTGAAATTTTTGTGAGAGATGGGAAAGGAATGATTTCGCATTTCGAAATAAGCAATTGCCTTTGCTCTCCAGCATTCTGCTCTGATTTCTTATGGCATTAGTAATGTGACCCCCATGTCTTTGTCTATCTAGCTCTTAACTAGTGCTGTTCTGTGGACGAAAGAGAACACAGAGGAGTCAGAACTTCTTCCACATTAGTGATTTGCTTGTTGCAGTAAGCAAGTCAAACCTTGACTCTTCTCTTGATTTTGGGTCAGTGTCTCAAACAGATACCCTGACACCTCGACACTCAGCTCTCCTTCTCAGTTTAACTCCTGCCAAAGGGTGCAGTGATCTGAGTAGTCAGTTAACCCCACTGCCATTGAAAAAAATGCTTGAGGATTGCAGAGTCCCTTTGAGAAGTGTTAGAATCTGCAGAGGATCTCAGGGGAGTTGCTATTGGATTTGGTTTCCATGAGACTGAGGGTTCCACGGGCCACTTTACTAGCTTTGTACATGACCTTTGAACATATTAGAGAAAACTATGGGACATTCAAAGGTGTTATCTGATGTATGTATAAATATTTCAGTGCCAAAAGAGACTTAGGTCTTTCTGTTTAATCCTTGACACTTTAACTGAAATCTACAAGCCAGTAGAGAAGGAATCCAATGAAAATGTTCAAAAAAGTCAGTGAAGCAGTGTCGTAGCTCCAGTATGGGACAATGACAGTAGGGTCAGAAATAGGGAAAGGGGAATATTCCCTCACAAATGGAGTAATGGCGAATTTGTCTCTGCTGCAAATATACACATTTACAATGCAGCAAGTTGTGTAACTTCAAAAGGAAAAAGACGTGTAGTACCCAAGAGCCCTGAAGAGAGTTTAGAAACTTCATTTGATCTGCTCTAATCCCTTTAGAAGTAAGCCTGCTAGAGCCAAGGGTGTGGATGTTGCTCTGAATACCCTTCTTTACTGCACCCTAACAGCGGCCTTAGCCATGACAACAGTAACAGCAGTGGGAGAGCAGCTGGAACCATCTAGATGCTATGTCCCTCCAGGGAAGTCCAGACTCTGCTTCAACGCTTCTCTCTGAATAGGCTCAAAAGTCCCAGCCAAGAAAGAGCCATTTGCCTCAGCCCAGTCCACACCCTGCCTGTGCCAAAGCCAGCCAGTTGGCCATGGGCAGCACCTGAAAGTGATGCCTATCCTGATCTTTGTGCCCCTCTCTGGAAGCCAAGGGCTAGATTAAAAGGTCCCACAGTTTTTGCTCACAAAAGTCAACTTTCAAAATCAAGCAAAACTTTTCTGTCCAGAAATACTCGAGGAATACCTGTACCAAGATTAGGATTCAATAATCCTTAACCTGCTCTGGCACATAGGTGGTTGTGATTCTAAAAATCCCTGTACTAAGATGAGGGAAAATAGAGAGTTTAAAGTTTAGAGTTTAAAGGCATTGCTCTAAAGATCCCTGCACAATCCCAACTACAAGTGAACTATTTGGGGTCTTTGCAAATCTCTATTTTCCTGAACCTTACCATTGAAGTTTATGTTATATGTATGGCCCTGAAAGCAGCCACTCCTAGATGCTAATGAGAACTGGAACAATTAGGGCCACTTTAAGTGACATGGAAAGCTGGAAATCTGTATTATAGTTAATGGCTTGGCCATTTGACTAGGCCACTGGCAAGCCTCAGTTGGAGCATAAAACAAACCTTCCTAGTGGGAACATTTCATCGAGATAAAAAATCATTTCTGTTCTTAATAAGATCTTTGTCACCTGTGCAGATACACACCACAACATTTATGTTGACAAGGTGAAATGTAATTGATGAGTAGATTGGGGTTGAGAACTAAATACAGAGGCTGAAGCATGTTCTGACCTCATAAAAGGATGTCATAGAAATTCATGCATCAAATTTGGTGATGAGGTCTTCAGTGGGATTGGGTGTGGCCTTGTTGGAGGATGTATGTCACCATGTGTGGGCTTTAAGGAGGTTTCATATGCTCAAGCCAGGCCCAGTGTCACTCTCTCTTCCTGCTCACTTCAGATCTAAATGTATAACTCTCAACTATTCTCCAGTGCTGTCTACCCTACCTGCATGCTGTCATGCTTCCTGCCATTAAAATAATGAAATAAATCTCTGAACTATAAGTTAGCTGCAATTAAATGATTTCTTTATAACAGTGTCATTGGCCAGTAATTGAAGCCCTAACTAACACACAAGTGAAAAAAATGTAAGAAAAGTGAGAAATTAAAACACTATCCCAGAGTTTTCTTGTATACATGAATAGCTTTTGTCACTAAAATGATAAAGCAGCATAGGAAACATGCCTCATCTGTTAAAAATATTCTACCCAGCTTATGCCAAAACCTGTCATGGATAGATAAAGCAAGTCAATAGGTCATGGCATTTGTAACCAGTTAATCACATTGAACCACTGAGTCCCTTTAAGGGTATTCACTGGATCTTGAAGAAAGTAGCTGACACTTTTTCCTAAGTGAAAAAAATTTACCTGTTCTTCTCTTAATACAAACTTGTTATAACGTCAGTACACTGCAATCTATAAAAGGATATGGGTTCATGGACTCAGGCCTACTTGGCTGGCTGTGCTTTTCTGTACTCTTATATTCCTTGTCTAGTTACCTTCACTTAGAAGTTGCTTTATTGGAGGCCTTCAACACAGAGCTGTCTCTTCTCTGGTAGTTCTGCCAAAACATCATTAAGAAGGATTAAAATTCTTTGTTTCATAAGTCTGGCTCTTTAATCAGTATTTTTCTACTGCTAGTGTTTCTCTCCCCCTACTTCTTGCTTCTAATGTACAGAAATAAGCAGGTATGTTGTTTGGGGTTCCATGAAAATGAACAGGGTGTCACAAAATGTTCTCATGTGTGAACTGATCCATTTGCTTTTTGAGTCATCCATTCTACAGAGAAAAACAACTGAGAGAAAGGAGTTGGTTCTTTGTTGAATTTGTCCTCTTTCCTTAAACAATTAATGACTGTATGGTTAATATAATTTTGGCTATTGTCATCATCAGCTATTCTGATACCTGGCAGTTCAATCTCATCCCCAGTACAGCTAAGATCCTAGTATAAAAACCCTTAAGTACACCAAAATGCCATTATAAAATATTCACAAAGTATCAAAACAGTTATAGAAACAAAACTAAAGATAAAGCTTATACACAACATACACAAAATGATGGCTAATGGTGTACATAAATCCAAAAATATCAATAAGAACATCAAATGCAAATGTATTTCCTTCATAAGACAGTAAGTCTTAAACTGGATAAAAGCATACAGTCTAATCATATCTTATCTATAAGAGAGCTTAGAATTAAAAATACACATAGATTTAGAGTAACACAATAGAGTCAGATGGATCATACAGATAGAAACCATAAGACAGTGATAAGACCTATACTAGTAAGAGATAAAGTAGACTTTCAACAAAAAAAAAATTGACTAGAGACAATCCCCCTTGGGAATCCTCTTCTTGTCCTATTGTGTATAATTACTTTCTCTCTTAGAGTGCCTTTATTTCTGTTCGAATAAATCCAACTTTTCTTCAAAAATGTAACTAAATAGAAAATCTTATAAAAAATAAAGTATAATAATAGTGAACAATACTGTTCCATTGGGTATCGTCAAAGTCTGTCATATCATTTGGAGCAGGGCCTAGATGCTCCCCCATGTGTCTAGGCTGAGAGAGTACCCTCTATGTGGAATGAGCTCCCAAAGTCCATTTGTACACTAGGAATACATACTGACCCACTACCAGAAGCCCCATAGATTACCCAAAAACACATATTTCTGAGGGTCTTAGGAACTGAGACATCGTTCAGTAGCAAAATTGAAGTTATAAAGTTGTAATGGAAATAACTTTATGGTTGTGGGAGGGGTCAGCACAGCATGAGGAACTGTATTAAAGGATCGCAGCATTAGGAAGGTTGAGAATCCCTGCACTAGGAGATCAGTGACTCCATATTAATTCCCTTTCACAGTTTTAATGGAAAGTATTCTGGCCTTATAGGATGTCCAGGTTGAATAAGGGTATGTTTGTGGTTGTTAGTGACTCCATCATGCCTGACTTAATTCTACTAGCCAAATGGAACAATGTAACTAACACAGCAGTTTAGTTTTAACACTGCATAGAGGTGGCACTTTACTCCAGTCCTAACCCTGAAACTGATATTTTGTGCTGTGTCTTCAAAATCCAGTGTGTAGCAACAAAGGGGGAGGGAGGACTAAATTGACTTTGCTCACATACTGTTGTCATCTATGACATTTTAGAATCTTCCTCTTTCCTAAGAGGAAGTCCTTTAAGGGACAAAATTTGAATTGGAAGTTACAGCTACCACCTGGCTGTTTTGGCACCCTCATGGAAGTAGGTCAGGAGGCAAAGGAAAGGGTTACTATACTACAAGAACAAAAAGGCCCTAAAAAATATGCGGAATTAGGGTTTTGCCACATAATCAGAAAGGGGAAGAAACCAAGATATTTCAGGGAATCTTTAGTACTTCAGTTTCTAGTGACAAAGATAAATTAGGAAGTTATGTCACCATACATTGACAAGGGGAAGGGAATGAGAGGCTCAGACACTGAAGATGGCCAAACTTCAGGACTGGTCTCAGCAGAGTAAGGACTTGGCAAGGGAAGAAAGTGAGCTGAACAAGGATGGTCAGGAGACTCTTGCAGCCTGACCGACTAGCAGCCAGAGTGATTTTTTTAAATTTATATAAAACTTAGTAAGTGGTGATATATTCATGTTGTTCCAAAACACAGATCATATAATTGTTGGCTTTGGACACATTTCACTTCCTTTTGCTCATCTTTTAGTCATCATAAACAATGACAGAACATTTGCCTCAAGTTTTGACATTATTGATAAAGCTATCTTTCATAACCATTTTTACTCATCAGCTACACAACCCAATTTTTAAGAATTTTAAGAATCTAGAGGCATATTACAGCCGGTTCTCAGGCTGGTAATTTTGTGGGTACAAGGATACTAGACCAAAACAATCTTCAAGCCATCTCATGCATACTGCCATGTCCCAAGCAGTATATTATTAACTCTTAATGGTCAGAGTGCCCAAGAAATGTCCTCAGGCTAAAGCTGGTGTAGTTATTACACAAAATTTTGGCAAAATACAATGTTCATATTTTATATCTTTATAGAATACTTTTATTATCTATTTACATTATTCTCTGCCCATCAGTATATGTATCTGTATAGGACAAAATTAACTTCAGCTAATCTAATTTTGTTGCTGTATATGTCATATAATTACCTGAGTGTGCAGTGGGAAGAGGTCTGCAATCTGATATGTGGCCAACTCCTTTAGCCCACCAAATCTTGTTGACCTTTTTAAAGTTTACTTTGTTTTGAATATTTTGTTCCTGTGTAAGTACAGGAACAGATGTTCCATGAGTGTCTCATAGCCTCAAAAAGAGACCACTGGCTTCTTTATGTGTGTCACAACCTCCAAGGTAAAGACCTTCAAGTAGATAAGGATGTCCCCCTGAAAGCAGAGGGGTAGTGTGTTCATGATTTTCCTGGGGAAGCTTAGAAGCAGTACTTCTGGGAAAGGGCATAAATGATTCATAATAAATTTTCTATCAATCAAATATCCTTAAATTGTACAAGTATCAAAAGTCTCCCAAGTATGCAACAGGTGGAGATGAAACCCAAAGGTGGCACTGCAGCCATCGTGTGTCTCAGCTTTGCTGGATATTTGTCCAACAGCTGTGCTGGCCTTATGACTTTTGCTGTTCCCCTCAGATGACTAGGCCATATCACCCTTTTGTTTGTTTGTAAAAAGATAACTGGAAGGACAAAAATAAAAATAAGCACAACTTCCAGGAATATAAACAAGTAATAATAGAACAAAAGCTCTGTATTGAGACAACAGAAGTAAGAGTTCATAAGAATATGTTACCTCACAAGCTGAGGAGGACTCCAACTGAGCTGGATTAATGGCTGTAATTTGTTGATACAAAGGCTGCATATTTATAGCTAATATAGAATTTTTCCATAGGCCATGGAGGTGGGACCAAACCTGTGTCCATGTTACCTTAGAAGCACTGTATGGAGGTGGAGTGACACAAATCAATTTAATCTAACTTTAATGTGTTGAGTTTGATTATCCATGAATAAGATTGCTTGCTTTGCCTTCAGGAGGGTACAAAGGCCTGTTATTAACTTTGTAATCAAGAATCTTTTCCTTGTTCATACTAGTTCTGTGTTTCTGAGGTAAAACACAAAAATCCCAAAATGTGTGTCAGCTTCTAAAATATCCCTAAGCTTTTCTTCTCAAATGATCTTTTCCAGATTCTAAATCTCATGCTCATTAGTACCACTTAATTAATAATTTCCAATGAAGACTCAATTTCTTATACAGCTAATTCTCCTAGGGAATGACCATAGGTTTTATTCTTAAAATCCGCTCTCATAAGAAGTGTTACATTGTCCCAGTTCTAGCCTTCAGTGAGGGGCCTTTACCAAGAGTTATATATCAACTTCCAGCAAGAGCAGTCCAAGTCATCTGAGCACTGTGATCTTTGTCAAGCAGCCACTCTGGATGCTTGGCATTGCCACAGTAGGGTAAGAAAATATGACCATTTAGGCTGTGGTTCTCAACCTATGTGTCAAACCCATTTTGGGGGTTGAATGGCTCTTTCAAGGATGTCACCTAAGACCATCAGAAAACACAGATATTCATATTAAGATTCATAACAGGACAGAGCCGCCCCTCCCGGCAGGAGTCACGCACCCCAGATTCCTGGTCATCTCTTCCACCAACAGGAGCAGGTAAACCAGGCTCTGTATCCGGGCCTGCCTTCCATTGCCTGGGGACTGCTACAGAGCCTCGCCTCTGGTGGGAGCCTATGCACCAACACCCCAGATTCCTGGTCCTCTCTTCCACCAGTGGGACTAGGGGACCAGGTAAACTGGGCCCGGTATCCGGGCCTGCCTTCCAGTGCCTGGGGACTGCCAGAGAGCCTCCCCTCCTGGTGGGAGCGTATTCACCCCAGTTTCCTGGTCTTCTTCTCTACCCACTGGACCAGTGCCTGCAGACTGCTAGTGAGTCTTCCCTCCCACCACAACACTAAGCACCTGAGTTTCCCTGTCTTCTTCTCCGCCCACAGGACCAGGCAATTTGGGGTCTGTTTCTGGGCCCGTGCTCCAGTGCCTGCAGACTGCCAATGAGTCTCCCCTCCAGGTGGGAGCCTATGCAACCCAGATTCCCATTCTTCTTCTCCACCCACAAGACCAGGAATATGACCAGAAAGAGGAGAACTACCAGAGTATTGGATGTGCTTGCACCCAGCGAAAGGGAACTCTGGTCCCCTAAAGTCCAGACTAGTAAGGGGCTCTTTCTGCACTCACTAGAAGAAGGGAAGGGAAAGAGACAATACAAAAACACACTTAGCAACAGAAAAACAAATATGACACCACTAGATTCTAGAGACTCCACACCAGCAAGACTCCAACGTTCCAATGCAAATGAAGCAGAAGAGAATGACCTTTAAAAACTTCATGAAAATGATAGAGGCCCTAAAAGAGAATATAGGAAAATCCATCAAAGAAATGGAAGAAAAAACTAACCAAAAAAAATCCAAAAAACGCAACAAATGGACAAAAAGACAAAGCAAAAATTGCAAGAAACAATCCCAACAGTGCAAGGGTTAAAAACTGAAATAGAGACAATTAAAAAAAACACAATCTGAAGGAAGGCTGCAAATAGAAAAGCTGGGTAAACGCTCAGGTACTACAGATGCAAGCGGAATCAACAGAATACAAGAGATGGAAGAGAGAATCTCTATGTTGAAGATACAGTAGGAGAAATTGATTCATTAACCAAAGAAAATCTTAAGTCCAACAAATGCCTAACAAAAACATCCAGGAAATATGGGACACCATGAAAAGACCAAGCCTAAGAATAATAGTATAGAAGAAGGTGAGGAAAATCACCTCAAAGGGGCAGAAAATATATTTAACAAAATCATAGAAGAAAACTTTTATAACCTAAAGAATGACATGCCAATGAAGATACAAGAAGGATACAGAACATTAAATAGAGTGGACCACAAAAATGTCCCCTGACCACATAATAATAAAGACCCCAAACATACAGAATAAAGAATATTAAGAGCAGCTAGGGAAAAGGCCAAGTTACATATAAAGGAAAACCTATCAGAATTACACCTGACTTCTCCATGGAAATTCTGAAAGCCAGAAGGTCCTGGATAGATATTCTACCAACACTAACAGACCATGGATGCCAGCCCAGACTACTATACCCAGCAAAGCTTTCAATCACTATAGACTGAGAAAACAAGATATTCCATGACAAAACCAGATTCAAACAATACATATCCACTAACCCAGCTCTACAGAAAACACTCGAAGGAAAACTACAACCCAAGGAAGTTAACTACAATCAGAAAAGCATAGGCATTAGATAATCCCACTTTACCAAGAGCAAAAAGAAAAAGGGGTGCAATTCCACACATAATTGCACCACCAATGACAATTCCAAATCAAAGAAGAATGAGCAATCAATGGTCATTAATATCCCTCAGTATTAATGGTCTTAACTTGCCCATAAAAAGACATAGGCTAACAGAATGGATTTGAAGACAGAACCTATCCTTCAGCTGCATACAAGAAACATACCTCAGCCTCAAAGACAGACATTATCTCAGAGTTAAAGATTGGGAAACGATTTTCCCATCAAATGGACCCAAGAAACAAGGGGGTAGCAATCCTAATATGTAACAAATTAGATATTAAAATAAAATCAGTCAAAAGAGATGAAGGAGGTCATTACATGCTCATCACAGGAGAAATCCACCAAGATGAAGTTCCAATTCTGAACATCTATTCCCCAAATACAAAGGCATCCACGTTCATAAAAGAAACATTACTAAAACTCAAATCACATATAAAGTTGCAAACACTTATAGTAGGATACTTAAATACCCCACTCTCACCACTAGACAGGAATACCAGACAGAAACTTAACAAAGAAGCACAGGAACAAATAGACGTTAGGACCCAATTGGGATTAACAGACATCTATAGAACATTCCATCCAAATAAAAAAGAATATACCTTCTTCTCAGCACCACATGGAACCATCTAAAAAATTGCCCACATACTTGGCAACATGTCAAACCCCAACAGGTAAAAAAATTGGAATAACTCCATGCATCTTATCAGACCACCATGCATTAAAATTAGAATTCAACAACAACACAAATCGCAGAAACCTTACAAACTCATGGAAATTGAATAATGCACAATTTCACCATTCCTGAGTCAAAGAAGAAATAAGAAAAGAAATTGAAGACTTCCTAGAATTCAATGAAAATGAAGACACAACATACTCAAACCTATGGGACACTTTGAAAACAGTGCTACAAGGGAAGTTCATAGCACTAAGTGCTCACATGAAAAAACTGGAGAATAGTCACGCTAGAGAATTAACAGCACAGCTGAAAGCTCTAGAACACAAAGAAGCAAACTCACCCAGGAGGAGTAGACACCAGGAAATAGTCAAACTGAGGGCTGAAATCAATAAAGTTAAAACTAGGAAAACAATATAAAGAATCAATGAAACGAAGAATTGGTTCTTTGAAAAAATGAACAAGGTAGACAAACTTTTGTCCAAACTTACCAAACAGCAGAGTGTGAACGTGAACATCAAAATTAATAAAATCAGAAACAAAAAGGGGAACATACTCTGAAGAAATTCAGAGAATCATCAGGTCATACTTTGAAAACCTGTAATCCACAAAATTCGAAAATTCAAAGGAAATGGACAATTTTATTAACATCTGTGACTTGCCAAAATTAAATCAAGAACAGATAATCAATTTAAATAGACCTACAACCCCTATGGAAATAGAAGAAATCAACAAAATCTCCCAACCAAAAAAGCCCAGGTCCAGATGGACTCAGTGCAAAATTCTACCAAATATTCAAAGAGCAGCTTATGCCAATTCTTCTCCAAGTATTCCACGCAATAGAAGCAGAAGGGTCTTTGCCAAACTCTTTCAACTAGGCTTCAATAACGTTGATACCCAAGCCACATGAGGACACGACTAAGAAAGAGAACTTCAGACCAATGTCCCTCATGAACATTGATGTAAAAATACTCAATAAAATACTGGCAAATCATTCACCACGATCAAGTAGGTTTCATCCCAGCGATGCAAGGATGGTTCAACATAAGAAAATCCATTAATGTAATCCACCATATAAACAAGCTGGGAAACAAAAATCACATGATCATCTCATTAGATGCATAAAAAGCCTTTGACAAAATCCAACTCACCTTCATAATAAAGGTCTTGGAGATCTGGGATAACGAGAACATACCTGAACATAACAAAAGCTATATACACCAAACCAACAGCCAACATCAAACTAAATGGACAGAAACTCATTGCCATTCTGCTAAAATCAGGAACAAGACAAGGCTGTCCACTCTCTCCATACCTTTTCAATATTGTACTTGAAGTTCTACCTAGAGAAATACGACAACAAAATGAGATCAAGGGGATACAAATTGGACAGACAGAGGTCAAACTTTCACTATTTACAGATGATATGATAGTTTACAAAAATGACCCAAAAAACTCCACCAGGGAACTCCTACAGGTGATAAATACTTTCAGCAAAGAGGCAGGCTACAAGATCAACTCAACAAAATCAGTAGCCCTACTATATACAGAAGATAAAAGGGCTGAGAGAGAAATAAGACAAACATCACTCTTTACAATTGCCACAAACAACATAAAATACCTTGGGGTAACGCTAACCAAACAAGTGAAAGACCTATATCACAAGAACTTTGAGTCTTTAAAGAATGAAATTAAAGAAGACATCAGAAAATGGAAAGATCTCCCATGCTCTTGGGTAGGTTGGGTCTATGTAGTAAAAATGGCAATCCTGCCTAAAGCAATCTACAGATTCAATGCAATCCCCATTAAAATACCAGCACAATTCTACACAGACCTTGAAAGAACAATAATGAATTTTGTATGGAAAAACAAAAGACCCAGGATAGCCCAAACAACCTTATTCAACAAAGTGACATCTGGAGGCATCACCATCCCTGACTTCAAGCTCTATTATAGAGCTATCATCTTGAAAACAGCTTGGTATTGGCACAAACATAAACAGGTAGAACAACGGAATCAAATTGAATACCCTGATATTAACCCATACATGTATAAACATTTGATCTTCAGAAAGAAAGAAAGCATCTTCAACAAATGGTGCTGTCATAACTGGATGCTGGCATGGATAAGAAGGCGGAGAGATCCATGTCTATCGCCAAACACAAATCTTAAGTCCAAATCGATCAAAGACTTCAACATAAATCCAGCCAAACTGAAACACTTAAAAGAGAAAGTGGGGGGCATCCTTGAACAACTTGGTACAGGAGACCACTTCCTGAACATAACACCAGTAGCACAGACAGTGAGGTCAACAATTAATACACAGGACCTCCTGAAACTGAGAAGCTTCTGTAAGGCAAAGGACACAGTCAACAAGACAAAAAGACAGCCCACAGAATGGGAAAGATATTCACTAACCCCACATCTGACAGAGGACTGATCTCCAAAATTTACAAAGAACTCAAGAAGCTAGTCTCCAAAACACCAAAGGATCCAATTAAAAAGTGAGCTACAGAACTACATAGACAATTCTCAACAGAGGAGTCTAAAATGGCTGACAGGCACTTGAGAAAATGCTCAATATCCCTAGCCATCCGGGATATGCAAATCAAAACAACTCTGACTTACCATTTTACTCCTGTCAGAATGGCTAAAATCAAAAACACCAATGAAAGTTTATGCTGGAGAGGATGTGGTAAAAGGGAAACACTCCTCCATTGCTGGTGGGAGTGCCAACTTGTACAGCCACTTTGGAAATCAGTATGGAGATTCCTCTGAAAAAATGAGAATAAGCCTACCACAAGACCCAGCAATTCCACTCTTAGGCATATATCCAAAAGATGCATATTCATACAACAAAGATGTCTGTTCCACTATGTTCATAGCAGCTTTATTTGTAATAGCCAGAACTTGGAAGCAACCTAGATGCCCCTCAACCGCAGAGTGGATAAAGAAAATGTGATACATTTACACAATGGAGTACTGTTCATCAGAAAAAAAATGGAATCTTGAAATTTGCAGGCAAATGGATGGCACTAGAAGAAACCATCCTGAGTGAGGTAACCCAGTCACAAAAAGACAAACATGATATGTACTCTCTCATATATGTATTTTTGACATAGATCTGCAGAGTACCAGCCTACAGTCCCACGACCATAGAGTCTGGGGAACAGAACCTCCATCCAAAGGCTGATAGAAACAGAGGCAGACTCGCACAGCTAAACACTGAGCTGAACTCAAGGAACCCAGTGACAGAGAGGGAGGACTGATGACCAAAGGGGTTAAGACTGAGCTGGTTTAACCCCCAGAAACAGCTGACCTGGCAATGGTTAGCTCTTGAATCCCAGACTGATGGCTGGGAATCCAGAATGGGACTGATCAAGACCCCCTGAATGTGGGTGTCAGTGAGGTGGCCTAGGCAATCTATTTGGCCTTGGGTAGTAGACCAGTATTTATCCCTGGCATACAGATGGACTTTGGGTGCCCATTCAACAATGAGAGATGCACTCTCACCCTGGACTCTTGGGGAAGGGTCTAGGCCCTGCCCTGGATGAAATGACAGACTATGGACACCCCCATGGAGGGCCCCCTCACCCTCCCTGGAGAAATCAGGGGATGTTGGAGGGGTTGATGGGAGTGCATGGGAGGAGGGGAGGGATGGACATGTGAAGCAACCTTGTTTCTAATTTAAATTTAAATTTAAAAATAAAAATGTAAAAACCCTGTGTTAAAAATGATACATAACAGTAGCACAATTCCAGTTATGAAGTAGTAACAAAAATAATTTTAAGGTTTGTGGTCACCACAATGTGAGGAACTGTAGTAAATGATCACTTAATCAGGAAGGTTGAGAACCACTGATTTAAGGTAAATTGGATAGTAGCAAAAGCTAAAAGAGAATAATTATGATGACCCAATCAGCTGCAAACTTTCAGACTGACAAGGACAACACCATTAGACATGCTAACATGGAAAGGGAACATCTCAAAGGGCCCCAAACCTATGAAAGGAACTACAGGCATTTAAATAATGCTGAGAGAAGACGAAATAGTCTTCCCCAGAGAAGTGCACACCAGTTGGTTATTCAATAACAAATAATTAACCCTCAAAAATAAATCATATATATACATATATATAGTATTACATATACTAAGAAAGTTGTATTTATAAATTTAGGAATATATAAGTTAGAGAAAAATTGGCTAGAGGCCCTGGATCTGAGAGAGAACAAAATGTGATACAATGGGGGGTTTAGCGAGAGATCTAATTATGTACCTGTGACACTGACCATGCCCATTTTGTCGTGGTCACAGGTGTGTACAAGAGAGGAAGACAGGGGTATGGCAGGTGTTGCAGAGAGGAAAGGTAAAGGAGAACGTAATTTAATTTTACTTTAATTTCTTTTTATTCATTTTACATAACAACCCCAATTACCACTCCCTCCCCTTCTCCTACCCCACCTCTCCTCATTCCACCCTCCATCCACTCCTCAGATAGGGTAAGGCCTCCCATGTGGTGTCAACAAAGTCTGGCATACAAAGTTGAAACAGGACAAAGATCTCCCCCTGTATCAAGGCTGAGCAAGGTATCCTACCATATGGAATGGGCTCCAAAAATCCAATTCATGCACCTGAGATAAATACTGCAATCCCCTCCAACAGATGAAGCCACATAGCTGTCACCCACATTCAGAGGGCCTAGTTCAGTCTCATGCAGCTTCCCCCAGCTGTCAGATCATAGTCCATGAGCTTCCACTAGCTCAGATCAACTGCCTCTGTGGGTTTCCAATTATGATCCTGACCCTTCTTGTTCATAAGATCCCTTGCTTCAACTTAACTCCAGGAGCTCAGCCCAACACTTGCCTGTGGATCACTCCATCTACTTCCATCAGTTACTGGATGCAGGCTCTATGATGACAATTGGGGTAGTCACTAATCTGATTATAGGGCAAGGCTAGTTCAGGCACCCTCTCCACTGTAGCTAGGAGTCTAAGCTGGTGGCATCCTTATGGATTCCTGTGAATTTCCCCAGTGTCAGTTTTCTCACTAACCCCATTATGGCTCCCTGTATCAAGATATCTCCTTCATTGCAATATCTCTCTTTCTCTGTGTCCCTCCCTCCAATTATGCCATCTCAAGCCCGAATGTTCCCACCCCCTCTCTTCTAGTGCCCTTCCAGTTTATCCAGGAGATCTTATCAATTTACCATTCCTGGAGCCCATATGTATACCTATAGGGTCCTCCTTTTTACTTAGCTTCTTTGGGGTTGTGGATTGTAGTCTGGTTATCCTTTGCTTTCCATCATAAAAATGATTCAAAAATCCTTTAGACTGAAATGGTTTTATTTCTCCTTCATGTTAATATCAGCATAAATATATCAATACCTAATAGTTTATTATATTTTTATTCTCATATTGATTATGTTTATATAAAAGTTTCTTATTGAACTTAATTTTAGAACATGTCAAAGGAGACTTGAAGGAGGCATGAGGATTGCACTCAAACAGACAACAGGGATGCTTTAGTTTATTCAGGATGCCAAGCAGAGTGCCATTGACTGAGTACTTTTACTCAACAAAAATGCACTTCCCAGAGCTCCGCATGCTGAGAATACAAAGTTTGAGATATTAAAATATTTAGTAACTGAGAGACAATACTTTCAGGTTCACATATAGTTGCTTCTCCTTATGTTCTCATGGGGAAGTAGCCACATCAAAATCTCTCTTGGAAGGGCATTGGTCCCATTCATGAGAGCTATGCCACCATGGCTTTATACTGCTCCTAAGGATGCATCATTTACTATTGTCACCTCAAGGAATAGGATTTCAAAATAAGGTTTAGGGGAACACAAACACAGAGACTAACATGGGGATTTTATACTCTGTTTTGTGAAAAGTCTTTGCATCTATTGGTGTATAGAAGCAGAGAGATGATATTCCTCTTTTCTATGCTAAAAATTAAATATGCATTAAAATGATTCATATGTGTGTCACAGTTACAAGGCTGTTCTGTTAGACACTTGTAAAGTGTCACTTGGGCTAAGCTCAACTCTACATCCCAAATAGCTTTCTTTAAACACTTCTCACTAGGTGGCTCCCAACAGAAGTTTTTCTGAGTTTTAGAAAGGAGAAGTGACATAGTAGTCCTGCTTTAGTTTTTGATGTTGTAGGGCAGAGCCCTCTTTTCCCTCTTCAGGTCTATCTTGATGCCACTGGCAGTAGTTACCTTCATGGCTATAGGGAACATGATCCACTGATTCCAGACCTTGGGTTCAAGGTTGGGGACTTTGGGGGAATACAAACACTTCTCCTATGGGTTCCACATGGCAGTAAAGATGTTTGCCTAGAGATGGACAACATCACAGTGAGAGTTTCTAACCTTGCATATCCCATTTTCCATATATTCCTCCACTTCATACTCACTCTTCCCTTCTGGCCCCATGTCATATGAGTGAAGGCTTACACTTGGTTCTAAATAAGCAGCTATATCAATATTGTTTTTACCAGTTTCCACTGAAGCATGCAGCTAAATATCCATAGTGATTATCTTCTTAACACATTGGTGCTTCTATAACAAGATGCTATATAGTATGTAACTTATGAATAATTGTATGTTATTTCTTAGTATATTGGTGCCTGTGAATCCAAGACTAAGTCACTGACAGTTGCTATGTCCATCTCATCTGCTTGCATGGTGGCACTATTTTGCTTCATCTTCCAGAAGGAATCACTATTTTGTCTTCATTTTACAAGGCTCTGATCTTTCATTACAGGAGAGCCCTTATGATCTCATAACCTACTAATATGACAATAGATATTGTTGTGTTAAGCATTAGTCTTAAATAAGAACTTTAATAGAGAAAGAAACATTCAGGCCACAGCAGTGAGTCAAGTAATTTAAAAGATAATAAGCACATTTTGAATTGACCGGAATGAGCCTCATGTTCCATACACAGGGCTCTTTGGTCTCTTTTGAAGTCCAACATAAGTCTTCGTTTTTATATCCCACAAACTGGTTCTCTGTCCTGATTTTTTCAAATAATTCTTTTTTTTCCAGTGGTAAATTTTTTTATTTTATTTTCCAGTTTAAATTTAGATTAGAAACAAGGTTGCTTCACAAGTCAGTTCCAGGTCCCTCTCCCTTTCCCTCCCCTCCTCACGTGCCCCCCAACCCCCCCCATTATCCCCTCATTCCCCCAGGGAGGGTGAGGCCCTCCATGGGGGTGTCCATAGTCTGTCATTTCATATAGGGTAGGGCCTAGACCCTTCCCCAAGAGTTCAGGGTGAGAGTGCACCTCACATTGTTCTATGGGAGTCTAAAGTCCGTGTGTATACTTGGGATGGGTACTGATCTGCTGCCCAAGGCTCAATAGGTTCCCTAGGCCTCCTCATTGACACCCACATTCAGGGGGTATTGATCAGTCCCATGCTGGATTCCCAGGCTGATGCCTGGGATTCAAGAGTTAACCTTTGTCTGGTCAGCTGTTTCTGGGGGTTAAACCAGCCCAGTCTTAATCCCTTTGATCATCAGTCCTCCCTCTCTGTTACTGGCTTTCTTGAGTTCAGCTCAGTACTTAACCGAGGGGAGTCTGCCTCTTCTTCGATCAGCCACTAAATGAAGTTTCTGTTTCCCAGACTCTCTGGCCATAGGATTGTAGGCTGACACTCCCCAGATCTATGTCTAAAATCCATATATGAGAGAGTACATGCCATGTTTCTTTATTACTTAAAATGAAAATATAAACACATCACTCCCCATTCCCTTTCTTCCATTGATAGCCCTTCCAATGAATACGCTCAACTTGCTAGCTCTCATTTTCACTGCCTCTTTTTTCTTTAATGGTTATTTGTATCTAACGCTAGACAAAGAACTGTGAACAACTGAGGAGTGTTAAGAATGGGAGAATCAGTGTTCTCCAGAAAGAACACTCCATCCTGATATTTTATAGGCAATATATAACATGAAACATGCCATAGACTAGTTCAGGTTTAACTTTTGTTCCTATCATGATCTTGAAAAGCTCACTTCACAGCATATTTTCAATGTATAACAGAGCCTCTCATCAATGGTGGAGAAAGTCTGGTTGGGTCCACTGAGGGTCATGAAATTTCTTTGTGTTTCAATAAGTAACCTTTCTACATTCACTTTAATATCTATGTGTTTTATGAAAACGTGTTCTCCTTTTTGAAGTGAGAGAGTTTACTAAACTACTACATTGTGTGGGAGTGATTAAGGAGATTGGTGGGTGTCGTTTTCCTCAAATGGGATGGTTTTGTGTTTAAAGATTTTTCACTATAAATATAAAAAGGTATTTGATTTCTTCAGAGTAGAAAAATGCTTTATATTTTTGAATTATTAATTCTTGTCTAACAGAGAAAATGAAACAGAAACACTTAGTTTAGATAACTCATCCTAGAAAACCTGTCTTTTAAATTTCTGAGAAAATTTTTCTCTTTTTGTATACATTTATAGGAGGATTAATGTGGATTTCACTGTATTTGATTTCTTCAGAGTAGAAAAATGCTTTATATTTTTGAATTATTAATTCTTGTCTAACAGAGAAAATGAAACAGAATCACTTAGTTTAGATAACTCATCCTAGAAAACCTGTCTTTTAAATTTCTGAGAAAATTTTTCTCTTTTTGTATACATTTATAGGAGGATTAATGTGGATTTCACTGTGAGAGTTAAATATTTTCCAGGTCCTAGTTTGTTTGACTTTTCACTTTCAACCCCTAGTTTTGACTGTAACCATTTAAAATTTCCACTATTTGGCTCTTTCCTGTTTCCTTTATTTTTACGACTCCTTAAATATGAGCTATACAATGATTGGGTTTTTAATTATTTTAGATCTTATTTTCTATGTGTATTGGTGCTATTTCTGGTATGTATGCCTGTACATCATATGTATACAATACCCAATGAGACTAGAAGGTACAAGATGTCCTGGAAGTTGAATAACAAATGGTTGTTAACCACCACGTGGGTGCTGGGAATCAAACCTGGGTCCTATGGAAGAGCAGTAAGTACTCTTCTGAGCTATTTTTCCTTTCCCTCTACAATTGTTTTATAACTGTCTATATTGGAATAATTCCTGCCAAATAGAAATCACTGCAGTGAGGCTCATTCATGTTGATACACTATTATTGTGCTGACAATATGAAGTGTAAAAGACAGGGCTCCTATCACCTTAAAAGTTTGCCAAGACAGTAAGGCCTCAACGGAAAAAGGTGTGATTCAGAGCAGTCCCTTGAATTCAAGGGCCGTTATCCCCGATTGGACACAAAGAGTGTCAATCACTATGTCTCGGCGAATGAGCTTACAGTTCTGGTGACGTGTGAGAGGGGCAATTATTACCCTTCAAGGCTCCGCCCCCTCATACCTGGTCCTCAGCCATCTTGTGGCCCACCTCAGTCCGTTGCTCCTCCTGGTGCTGTCTAGCCCTTCTTTACTCAGGTGCTCCACACGTACGAACTCCATAGGTTCAATAGTGGAAAACCTTCTCTACTGCTCTCAGTGCCTCCAAGGAGGCACCGGCAGCCAACATCCTCACTCTTCTTCGTGGTAGTCGCCTTCACAACAACGCCTCAGCCCACCAACCCCTTCAAAGCTCAGCGTTTCAATAAGATCTTCGCTGTCAGGTAGTTTCTATCATGTCAGCTGTTATAGAGCAGGAGCCTAGATCACCTGATCAACAGCAAGAAGGTGGCGGGATGGGGCACGATTCGAGACAAA
Source organism: Mesocricetus auratus (assembly GCF_017639785.1). Classification (NCBI taxonomy): domain Eukaryota; kingdom Metazoa; phylum Chordata; class Mammalia; order Rodentia; family Cricetidae; genus Mesocricetus; species Mesocricetus auratus. The sequence goes on from NW_024429188.1 coordinate 75,867,780, forward strand.
TTGTCTTACACGTGCTTCCAATCAACCATGCTAATGATGACATCGATGGAACCATAGCGTTTCTGGTTTCTCAAGCAGTCATGAGAGCAACGGTGGAGGAAGGGTGTGGGCAGGAGGAAATGTGGCCTGGAGTTGAGGAGGTGTGGCCTCACGTGGAAGACATCTGGCGTGAGGAAGATGTCTGGGCAAAGGCGGAGGAAGGGTGTGGGCAGGAGGAAATGTGGCCTGGTGTTGAGGAGATATGGCCTCAAATGGAAGATATCTGGTGTGAAGAAGAAGTCTGGCCTGATGTGGAGGAAGGGTGTCAGCAGGTGGAAATGTGGCCTGGTGTTGAGGAGATGTGGCCTCAAATGGAAGACATCTGGTGTAAGGAAGAAGTCTGGCCTGATGTGTTGGAAGGGTGTTGGCAGGAGGAAATATGGCCTGGTGTTGAGGAGATGTGGCCTCAAGTGGAAGACATCTGGCGTGAGGAAGTCATCTGGGCAACAGTGGAGGAAGGGTGTGAGCAGGAGGAAATGTGGCCTGGTGTTGAGGAGATGTGGCCTCAAGTGGAAGACATCTGGCGTGAGGAAGACTTCTGGCCTGATGTGTTGGAAGGGTGTGGGCAGGAGGAAATGTGGCCTGGTGTAGAGGAGATGTGGCCTCAAATGGAAGATATCTGGTGTGAGGAAGAAGTCTGGCCTGATGTGTTGGAAGGGTGTTGGCAGGAGGAAATGTGGCCTGGTGTTGAGGAGATGTGGCCTCAAGTGGAAGACATCTGGCTTGAGGAAGACGTCTGGCCTGATGTGGAGGATACCTTGCCTGAAGACGAGGAGGTGTGGCCAGACTTGGAAGATGACTGGTATGTCTGGAACAATGACCAGGAGAATGAGGAAGCTGAGGAAGCAGAAGATGACCAGTGCTACAATAATGAGGAAGATGAGGAGGAGGGCAATGATGACAACTATGAATATGAAGAGAAGGAGTATGAAGAGCAGGAGGAAGAGGATCATGAAGGGGATAAACCAGATGAGTTTCAGGGGGAGGAGATCATCCTGCATGCCTGTGAGTTCACCTAAGGGGGGGGTTAGGTCCTGATAGAGAAAATTTGTTTCTCTTAAGTATAGCACAACACTAAATGTGTATACATGATATTGATGACCGCATTCTGCTTCACCCAAGGCAAGGCCCGAAAAGTTCAATGCCTGAAAAATCACATATTCAGGAGAGAGGAGAAATCTCCAAGAAGTCCAGACCTGGCAAAGGAAGCATAAAATTGGAAGGGTGAGTGTCTAATAGAAGTACCTCCAATATGGCTATCTTTTTGTAATATCCCAAAAGGAATCTCAAAGTGCATAACACAGCTCAGAGGAAGCTGAGGGTGACATGTTCCAGTACAGTGAGTCCTTGACTAACACTTTTGTACTTTATCAGTTGCTGATTTTAGCAACAAAGGAGACAAGACCACCAAACATCAGCAAGGCTGTTTACCATTCAGTATCTTTTGGTATTGGTAACTCACTTGCAGGCTATATACAGATAACTTGGGATTCAAATGGAAGCCCAATTCTATAAATACCCTGATATTGGGTTATTAGGAGGGAGTGGCTTGCTGCTTTTTACCAATCTGTTTGATGAGATTACCAATTCAGCATACAATCTTATGTTAGTTGACTGTTGGTTGTTAAGGAATGTTTAGGAAGGAGCTTTGGAGGATGGAGAGACCAGAGGCAACAGCAAGCAAATCCTATATATTGTTTTAGGATGAAAGTTTTAAGAATGCAAAGATGATCTAATGTAGGATGATCAAAGGCAATGTTGAAGAGCTATGAGAATACTTGAAATTTGTAAATTCAGATATGAAGAGGTTGGGGGATATCAATGAGCCAGATGCACTAGACAGTTTGTCTTCAAACACAACAAATACTTTTTCAATAAAGCTGTAAACATATTTAAAATTCAACATAATGGAAACGATTGTACTTCCTTCCAAAGGACCAAAAATGATCAAAAGGACAGGATGTTCATGCTATTAGGAAAGGGGGAAAGCACCCTAAAGAAATGTATGCATTAGCAGAAATGTGAAGTTCAGAAATATATCTACCACTGGAAAGATTCCAAGAGTACTGGATTTTATTTGCCTACTTCTTTAAATGGAAGGGCACGATAATTTTTAAAATTATGGTTTATTAGAGTACAGAATATTTTAATATAGAATAACTTCTTTGTATCTTTGCAAGGTCATAGTATATCCAGAAAAAAAACAAGTACTTTCTGGTATTGGGGAAATTTTCAGGGTCAGCTGATTGAAGGCATTTGATGATAGAAGTATCCTGATACACAAGTGTTTGTGTTTCAAGAAGAAAATATGCTCATTTTTTGTTAAGAAAACAGAAATATATGATAGACAAGCATAAGACTGAAAAATAACAGTAGTTCATGTTAATGTTTTTCAGTTGTTAATTATCTCTTATTCTTCTACAGATAGAGGGCAAAGGAAGCTATGAATGAAGATGGAATTGATGAATAGTTTCTTCATGTTTTTGAGATTTTCTAATGTTAATTCACAGATGCAAATCATCACAAGTGATACTGTTCTAAACTTCTTCATCTAAAAGTATATACTGAAAACTTATCCCAATGTTTAATTATTCCTTAAATTAAAATTAAAAATCATTTGAAATGAATGAATTGTAGAGGTTGTTCTGTCAATAATACTAACTCAAGTTGACTGATGTATATTTTTGTTGTAGCCTACCAGTCGCAGAAGCAGATCACTTTTAACTGTTTTAAATCCTCTTATTCCACTCTCAATAAATTGCATTAGTAAATTTAAACCATTTATTGAGAAAAACATAGATGCAAAAGACCTAACCTGGTTGGCTAATTGTGGGTGTTGTGGGTGTCAGTTGGGGTCCCTGGACAGCCTGTGGTGTATCTGTCAGTGGAACCAGCATTTATCCAGAGTGCACAAATGGACTTTTGAAGCCCATTACCTGTGGAGAGATACTCTCTCAGTCTAGACACATGGGGAAGGGTCTAGGTCCTACCCCAAATGATGTGACAGACGTTGATGATCCCCCATTGAAGGCTTCACCCTCCCTGAGGAGTTGATGGGGGTGGGGTTGGGGATATGGTGGGGAGAATGGGAGGACAGGAGGGAGAGGGAACTGGGATTGGCATATAAAATAATATTGTTTACAAATTGAAAAAAAACACAGATGGAGGCCTAGCATAGTCTGAATTGTATTCACAGAAACTGACAAATGACCCATTTTGTCTGGAAAAGAGATGAGGCCCTTGAACACAGGGAAAACAAAAGCCACCGCAGCACCTGGAAATTTGAGAGCAAAGCCAACTCCTTGACTCTATTCAAGATGCACTGGATAGTATATTCTAAAATTGACCAGGCAGAGCTTCTGAACTCCTTATGCTTATTCTTAATGTCAACATAATTTGAAAATTGCTAATTCAGAGTAATACTCCACTATTACTGGACCAGCATAATATCATTGAATTGAGTCCCTTTAAAATAAATTGAATAAAACAATAAATACTGGATCCTGGATGAGGTACGGTAAAGGGAGATCCCACAATCCTCCGAGGCCTAAGACACAGAGAAAGACCTGAAAAGGAATACTTTGGATGGTGTAGTGGAGAAAAGCATATAAGAAAAATAGGGAATTTATGGATGCATTATAACACACATAAAGTTTAAAAACAAACATGTAAAACATCAATGACTACAAGTATTTAAGCATATATAGTAAAGTGAATATGTGTGATGCATGCTTATGTAGCATGCAAAGAATCTTCTATAAGAATGAAAATAACTATTTAGGATTACTGGCTATATTTTTTAGAAAAAAAGGAGTATTTAAAGGGTAGGGGTACATGGTGAACTTCAGCTGCATCATACTATATCACTTAGGGTAGTTCAAGTGTGTATACATGTAAGTACTCACTACACCTTTGTCTAGGTTAGCAATGTTCCCAGAAGGGAAATGAAAAACAGGAGGGGTAAGAAAAAACGGTTCATCAACTGGAATCTGTTTAAGAGAAAAAGATGGATGTGACAGATTAGAGAATCAGAGGAAAAGGGACAGGATGGAAAGGGATGTTCTAACAGTATTATAAGGCTTCATAGGTGCTCGTTTGTCTTAATGCCTTCCGTTGTATTCTTTGGGGCTACATCTCATTTTACCATATTATGAAGCATTATTTACATATATACCATTGTCATTCTCTAGAGGTCAAGTTTCTAAATTATTAGGAACTTTTAAAATTTGATTTCCACATCTTTTTTAAAGTACCTATCATTGTGTTTTCCACTTGGTAGATGTTTGATAAACATTTCTTTAAAAAGAATCCTTGCTTAATGCACACCGTATTCCATTTTGGGTCACCAATGTTGACATTAAAAAAACATTATCAGTGATGGGATAATAAGGACCAGAACAGAAATAGACAGAATGGATTCATTATAGTATAATATAACATATAAGGGTAAGTATAAGCCTCTAATAATTTATTGCATATTTTTTAAAACTAGAGGAGGAAGGTTTTAATTATTTACAAAGTAATAATTTGTGAGGAAAATCAGATGTCAGTTATTTCAGTGAACTATCATAAGAAAGCTGAAACAGTGACTGGAGTAAGAGCTCAGTGGTTAAGGGAACTTGATATTGATGCTTTTCCAGAGGCCCACTGTTTGGTCCCTAGCACATACATGGTGGCTCACAACTGCCTGAAATACACAATCAGTGGTTCTCAAACTTCCTAATGCTGTAACCCTTTAATACAGTTCCACATGTTGTGGTGAGCCTCAATCATAAAATTGTTTTCATTTTTACTTCATAACTGTAATTTTGCCTCTGTTATAAACCATAACGCAAATATCTGATATGCAGATATCTGATTTGCAACCCCTGTGAAAGGCTTGTTTGACCGCCTCAAAGGGGTTGCAACTCACAGCTTGTGAAATGTTGCTGTAGATCAAGGAACTCCAATGACTTTATGGTGTCCATGCCTGGGGTGCACATTAACTCACACAGGAATACACACAAATAAAAACAAGTAAACATTTAAAAGAAAGTTAAAAAAACTAAATGAATCATGGGCTGAAAAAGCAAAAGTTGATATTATAACAACACCTCATCAAATGGTAAATATAAATGAAAAGACAGAGAATATTTTTAAAACAAAGCAATCTTCTGTAGCTGAAAACAAAAAAACATGAAAAAATATTAGAGCACCTCAACAGTAGATGAGAATTATGAGAATAATTATAAAATCTGAAGACAGATGATAAATCTTCATACCACCAATGAAAAGTCTATAAGTGAACATTCTTAATAATGTGAAAAATGTCCACCTAGCTATAATTTTAGTGTCTCAAGAGAATAAGCAGGAAGGGAAAGTGGAGGGCATTTGTCCTCTGAAAACCTACATGACCAGATAGCATGCATCTCACTCACACACACACACACACACACACACACACACACACACACACACGCACACACACACACACGCACGCACGCGCACACACACACGGGTGATAATTTGAATCCCCTCACACAAAAGAGTATCAGTAATAGTAATTATATGATTAATGAAAGTCTTATCTATTCTCCTTCCTTAATCATATGAAGAGCAATTATATAATATAATATTTAGAGTCAGTCCCATTTTGGCCCCTGCCTTGGGCTTGTTGTGAGTACGGGCTCTATTCCTGGCCCTAACATGGACATCCCCCTGCTTCTGTCTCCCTGGGCATGTTCCATACCTAGGGTGGACCCGCCCTGCCAGATAGATCCACCCTGAGTCTGGCCACACCTCAGTCTTCAGTCCCCTCTGACTCCTCCCCTGTGCTTGAGGTGAGTGGGGGCTCTGCTCTGGGCCCCAACTCCCGACATCCCCTTGCTTCTACCTCCCTGGATGTGCTCTGTGCCTAGAGTGGACCTGCCCCACCAAAAAGGACCTCCCTGAGTCTTGCAACACTTCAGTCTTCAATCCTCTCTGACCCCTGCCCTGTGGTTGAAGTGAGTGGGTGCTCTGCTCTGGGCCCTAACTACCAACATCCCCCTGCTTCTCTCTCCCTGGGTGTGCTTTGCACCTAATGTGTACCCACTCTGCAAGAAAGGACTACCCTGTATCTTGCCACACCTCAGTCTTCAGTCCCCTCCAGCGCCCTCCCTGAACTTGAGTTTTCAGTCTGCTCCAGCATCTGCCCTGCGGTTCAGAGTGTCTCAGACCCACCTGCACCCATAGTGAGACCCATCAGAGTATTGGATCTGCTGGAACGCACTGGAAGAGAACCTTAGACCCAAACCCAGAAGCTCCCAATGAAAGAAGTGATGGGAATACGGCAATATAAAAACACAGTCAACAACAGAAAAAAAAACCAGTATGACACCACCAGAGTCCAGAGACTCTACACCAGCAAGACATGAACATTTCAACACAGATGAAACATAAAAGAATGACATTTAAAATAACCTCATGAAAATGATAGAGGCACTCAAAGTGGATATGAGAAAATCCCGTCAAGAAATGGAAGAAAAAACAAACCAAAAACTACAAGGAAATCCAAGAAAAATAACAAAACAGATGAAGGAAACAATTCAAACAGTCCAAGACCTGAAAAGTGAAATGGAGGCAAAAAACCCTCAACCTGAGGTAATGCTGGAAATAGAAAAGCTGAATAAACAATCAGGGACTATAGATGCAAGAGAATACAACAGATAGAAGACAGAATCTCATGCACTGAAGATAAACTAGAGCAAATAGATTCATCAACAAAAGAAAGTCTTAAATCCAACAAATCCTTGACACAAAATATCCAGGAAATATGGGACACCATGAAAAGACCAAACCTAGGAATAATATGTATAGGAGAAGGCAAAGAAGCCCAACTCAATGGTGCAGAGAACATATCCAACAAAGTCATACAAGAGAACTTTCCCAACCTGAAGAACAAGATGCCTATGAAAGTACAAGAAGCTTACCAAACACCAAATAGACTGGACCAAAAGAAAAGTTCCCTTGCCACATAATAATCAAAACACCAAAAATACAGAATAAAGAAAGAATATTAAGAGAAGCAAAGGAAAAAGGTCAAGTAACATAAAAGGCAAACCTATCAGAATTACACCCAACTTCTCCATGGAAACTCTGAAACCCTGAAGGTCATGGATAGATGTTCTACAAGCTTAGGAGACCACAGTTTCCAGCCCAGACTACTATTCCCAGAAAAACTCTCAATCATTATAGAAGGAGAAAACAAGGTATTCCATGACAAAACCAGATTTACACAATATTTATTCATGAATCCAGCCCCACAGACAGTTCTAGAAGGAAAACTCTAACCCAAAGAAGTTAACTACACTCACAAATAGGGGAAAAATTCATACACAATACCACTACCAAAACCGTATCCAAAGCAAACAAGAATCAACAACCAATGATCACTAATATCCCTGAATATTAATGGTCTTAACTCACCTATATAAAGACAAAGGCTAATAAAATGGATACGAAGACAGATTCCATGGTTCTGCTGTATACAAGAAACACACCTCAATTTCAAAGACAGATATTACCTCGAGGTTAAGGGTTGGGAAAAGATTTTCCAATCAAATGGACATAAGAAGCAAGCTGGCATAGATATCCTAAAATCTAATAAAATAGAGTTCAAAGGAAAATAAATCAAAAGAGATGAAGAAAGTCATTTCATATTCATCATAGGAAAAATCCATCAGGATGAAGTCTCAATTCTGATCATATATGCCCCAAATACAAAGGCACCTGTCATTATAAAATACACCACAAGAATGGTGAGTGTATAGGTAACTATTGTAGAAGGTACTTTCAAGAGAAATTCGCAACGTAAGTGAGTCAGCAATTTTTTGAGACCGGACCAAAACCCTGAAAGGCAGTGTGCATCTCGCCTGCACAGCATTTTATTTCCACATCCGTATGTGCCTCTAGCCACTCCCAGTATGGTCAACGGCACAGGTATCTAAAGTCTCTCCCTACAATTCCCCTTTTAGTCTAAAGAAGATATTTAAAATTAAAACAAAACTACATTGTGTTAACATGCAAAATATCTCAAACATATGTAAAGCATATATACATAGAAGATGATAAGGATATTAATACATAGAAAGAAGACTTTACACAGTATGGCGAATTTTGATAAACAATTTATAAATTACCAGAAGATATAATAATCTACCTATATCCCATCCTAAGCATATCTATTCCATCTAAACCTAAGCTTATCTGAAAGAGATGCCCAGGTCTGAACACCTCCTTCCAATCCCAAGACTAAAAAATTTGGGATTCTGTAGGAAGAAAATGTTAGTGTAGTGAAAGTCTCGAATAGACTGGCTACAACATTTGTACCCAGTCTCTGTTTAGCAGGAGATACTTGATTGAAGTTCTTGACCTAAGTTCCAATCTTGATTGAAACTCTTGTCTGAGACTCTGGCCAGAGTGTAAAAGGTACACCATATCAGTTCATTGCTCTGGAGTTTTGTAGAGCAATGTAGTCCCAAATCAGTTTCAGGATGGTACTTGTCAGTTCAGATGCATCAGGTGTGATCAGATGGAATCGATGAAGTAGGGCAGTTCAGAGGCATCAGTTCTGATCAGGTGGAGTCAATGAAGTAGGTCCCCATTTTCTTTCCCAAAGTTTTTGAAGATTGCTCTTAAAAAATTCCTTGTTCTCTGGAATACTCAAACATTAATGTTTACAGAGAAATTTCAACTTTTATATGTATGCATACCAGGAAAGGCAACAATAAGGAAGATAGTAAAAATGTGGGAAATTAGACTTTCGGGAAAGGAACCGAGTATAAACAGATGACAATCCCAAGTTTTGTTTTCTTCTATAATATATCAATGGCTCCATGTTATAATACATAAATTCTGAATTTTATTTTAACAAAGTGCTTAGATTTAGAGGAAGAGAGCCAATCCAACTCCAAAGCCAGTTTCAGTTTAGGTGAATTGGGACCAAAAGAGCATTAGGATGTAAAGAGAAATAGATATGATAAAGCCAAAATTAAGTGAATTAAACATTGATACCAAGCATTAGATTCTTTTTTGTTTGATGGTCCTTTGGGTAGCCATCCTCTCTTCTTCAGGATTCCACACAGTCAGTATGTTCTTGCTGTTTGGAGATGGGTTTTGTGAAGACAAAAACAAAACATTTCCCTTTCCTTTTTTGAGATCTCCATATACCTGATGGAATATGACTTTGTGGATGATCTGTGAACTTTCCTCCTCCTGAGGTCTCTCCTGTTCAGATCGAATCTTGATCAATTTGAATGGAATCCAAAGCTTTTCTTCTCTTGTGGAAACAAAGGCAAAACCCCTTCCCCAACGTAACACATATCCTGGTTTCCAAACTGAGGTCATAACATCCTTGAAATACACCAGCTGATTTAATTCAGAAGTTTTTTCTGTAGTCCAGTGTCTTACCGAAGCTGTTGGTCCTTTCTCATTAGCAGAAATAAAGTTTAATGTTAATAAAGCATTATGTAATCTGTGTTTGGGGGGTCTTTGTTCCCCCTGGTTGTTTACGGAACATTTCTTTTAAAGTTCAGTTAGATCTCTCAATCACTGCTTTTCTTGTAGGATTGTAAGGTACAGCAGTTACATGTTGTATGTTATAACATTTGAAATACTGTTCCAATTTTCTGGAGACACATGCTGGAATATTGTCAGTTTTTATTTGTGCAGGTATACCTATAACAGCCATCACTTCTAAGAGGTGTGTGATAACAGAAGCAGCCTTTTCAGAACTAAGAGCAGTAGCCTATTGGAAGCCTGAAAGTGTGTCCATGGTGTGGTGTACATATTTCAATCTTGCAAATTCTGGAAAGTGAAATACGTCCATTAGCCAGATTTCACTTCTGTGAATATCTTTGAGATTGCCGCCTGCTGGTAATGGAGTTTGATTATAGAATGAACAGGTGGGGTGTTTCTTACTATTTCCTTGGCTTGTTTCCAAGTGATAGAAAAAATCTTATTTAAGCCTTTGATACTAACATGTGTCTTTTATGAAATTCTGAAGCTTCCATCACACTTCCTATTAATAAACAATCAATCTCATCATTACCTTGTTCTAGAGGACCTGGCAGACCCGTATGGGATCTGATGTGTGTTATGTATACAGGATGAGTTCTATTTCTGATGGTTTACTGTAATTGTACAAACAATGAGGTTAATTCTGTATCATCAGGAACAAATTCTGCAGTCTCAATGTATAAGACGACTCTCTCTGCATACCGAGAATCCATAACTATATTGAGAGGCTATGTAAAGGCTTTATGTACCATGAGAATGGCATACAACTCTGCCTTTTGTAGAGAGTTGTAAGGGCTTTGAAATACTTTACTTATACTTCCTGATTTATAATCTGCCTTACCTGACTTGTTTGTATCAGTGTAGAATATAAGAACTCCAGAGATAGGCGATATTCTTACAACCCACAGAAGAATCCAAAATGTTTTTTCTATGAATTTGATTCTGTTTTGAGAAAATTATTACTAATTGTTCCCACAACGTCACTGCAAGCCCTTTGCCAACATTTATTATCCTTCCATAAGGAGGAAATTTCCTTATTTGTTAAAGGTAAAATAATTTCTGCTGGGTCCTCTCCAGTCAGTTGATGAAGTCTTAACTTACATTTTAATATCAAATCAGAGATCTTGTCTATATGTCTTCACTTTTTTGTTCTGTTTGTGTGGCAAAAATACCCATTCTAGTATTATGCCTTCCCTCTGCATTAAAATCCCTGAGGGGTATTCTCTAGATGATAAAATAACCAGAATGCAGTACAGTTTTGGATCCACATGTTCTACATGTGCCTCTAATATTCTGTTCTCTATCCATTCTTAATCTTTTTCAGCTTCACATGATAATATTCATGGACTATTTAAGTCCTTGTTTCCTTTTAGGGCCATTTTCAAGTGTTTTAAGTCATGCCCTTTTACTTCAATAATTGTCTGTAGTTCAGAAATTTTTCCTAGTAGTTTTTGAAGATCATTAAGAGTATGATAATGATCTCTCCTAATCTGTACTTATTGTGGTCTAATTTTATGTAGGACTATTTTATAGCCCCAATAATTAATAGAATCACCTCTTTGTATTTTTCTGGGGCAATCTGTAATCCCCAGTGAGGTAAAATTTCTTTTACTGCCTCAAATATCTTTTCCAACATAACTTCTTTCAAATCAGTCAACAATATATCATCCATACAATAATATATTATGTGTTATGAAAATTGTTTATGAATTATTTCCAAGGGTTTTTGCACAAAATACTGGCATAAAGTCAGACTATTTAACATTCCCTGTGGCCGAACCTTCCATTGACATCTTTGTACTTGTTTAGAATTATTATAGGTAGGCACTGTGAAGGAGAATTTTTCCCTACCTTTTTCTTGTAAAGATATAGTGAAGAAGCAATCTTTTAGATCTATAACTATAATTGGCCATCATTTAGGAATCAGAGAAGGTAATGGCATCCCAGGCTGTAGAGAGCCCATAGGCTGAATTACCTTGTTGATAGCTCTCAGATCAGTAACCATCCTCCATTTCCCAGACTTCTTTTTTATAACAATTATAGGAGAATTCCATGGACTGGTAGATTCTTCAATATGTCCAGCATTTAGGTGCTCCTGACCAGCTTTTATAAAGTCTCTAGCTTCTCAGAGGTCGTAGGCCTTGACCTACCAAGACAGGTTCATCTGTTAGCCATTTTAAGGGTGAATACTTTTGGTTCCTCTGTAGGTGTGGCAATAGCATCCTGTTTCTGTACATCCTGTATGTTTGGCATCTGTTTAATGGAGTGCCTTACAATATATTTCTACCACTAAGAGCTTGTTTATGATTCATATCTGACACAGGAGAAATGTTAATCTGTGTATTCCATTGCTGTAATAGATCACGACCCCAGAGATTTATAGTGATGTCTGTGACATATGTCCTCAGTCTTCCTCTTTGTCCTTCCGGACCTAAACAGTCAACCCATCTCATTCTTTGTTTTACTTGAGATAGGGTTCCAATCCCTAAGTATTGAATGTTTACTTTTTATGGGCCATCTGAAAGGCCAAGACTTTTGATGGTGATGTCAAAGCCAATGTCTAAAATTCTGATAATCACCTTATTATTCACTTTAACTGATAACTTGAGTCTGTGATCCTATATAGAAGTTTTACAAAATATACGTTTCTTTTATTTCCTGAATTTACAAATGGTTCATCCTCAGTAGCTAATCTATCATCCAGAGCCATATTATTTACAATAGGCAGTGGATCTTCTAATTGTCCTGGGAGAGACTGTCCTCCACTGTGACTGGGAATAACCAGACCACTTTTGACATGGGGACCTTCGAGAGACCCCTTGAGCAGTTTCCTGATTGCAAAGGGTTACATTGCTAGTCTGTGTTCGATCAACATTCATTGGTCCAGTGTCAGCCTTTGCCACATCTTTTACATCATCCAGAAGGCTAAGGCCTTTTGTTCGAATCATTCCTAGGAGGAGGATTATTTCTAGGAAGGCATTGTCTACAATTCCTTCTTAGATGTCCTATTCTTCCACAGTTAAAGCATTTAGTATTTCAATGTCTTTTGAAACCTCTGGAGATTACCTCTCCTACCCAAGCTTCTATATCATCACAGTTAAGGCATTGGGCATCTTGGTGCCTTTTCAAACCTTAAGAAATTGTTTCTCATACCCAAGCTTCTGTTTGCTGAACTTTATATTCAAGGTTAGCTGTATAGAGAGCCCATTTTTCCAACGATGCCAATCTTCTTTTTAATGGCCAAAGTTGTTTGCATAGTGGATTTGCATTCTCATAAGCTAAAGATTCTATAAGTATTCACCTAGATTCTGAATCTGTTACCTTTACTTCTACTGCTCTGGACAATCTTTCCAAAAATTCAATGAACCTTTCTCTTGGACCCTGTACCACTTTGGTATAGGGTTCTATTGTCTGTCCTGTTTCATAAACCTTATCCAAAGAATTCAAATCTGCTATATGGCATAAAGACAATATGTGTTCACCATATGCAACTTGAGCCTGTTGATCAGCATAAGCACCCTCACCAAGAATATCATCTTGGGGTGCTTCATAGCGTTTCTTTAATCCTTGGATCTCTAGGGCTTTTGCCTCTTTCCTCCATAAAGCTCTCCATTGTATTTGACATAAATTTTTGAGCACCGCTGAGGCCAATTTGTTCCAATCCCTAGGGGTCACCCTATTTGTGGTTGCCCATGAGTTCAGGAGCTCCCTGACATAGTGAGAAAGAAGACCATGTGAGATAATGGCTTCTTTGATTTGTTTTAGGTACTTCATCAGTATCAGTTCCCATTGATAAGCAACAAAGCCATTTGAGTGTTTCTTCGTTGTTGGTTTTTCAGTCATGGATACTGAGAAGACCATAGGAGAGGGAATAACAACCTTAGGGATGTCTTCCAAGCATCTGAGAGGTATAGGTAAACCTCTGCCATGACCTGTTGCTTGTATGTATGATTCAGAAGTATCAGATTGGACGTATACTGAAACCTGCAATCTATTTATCTGAGCTCTTGAAGTTCTTGGGTCAAATAAATTTCCAAGGACTTTAAGGAGTCGTTCATTGTTTTGGATTCATTATTTATATGCGATTCCAAACATTTAATATTTTCATCCTTAGAAATTATATGAATGACATGTAAGTTGCCTTCCAAAAACAGTGTTCTATCTGTTAGTTTGTAATTACTCTCAGACATGGAGCAGGCTTTTTTGTTTAAGTATTTCAACATTATGTTCCAATTTTTCTATTCTGTCTGTTGAATCAGTACATATTGAACATATTTTTCCAGAAGGCAATTCAATTTTATGTTCCATATTTTTCAACCTGTTTGTCAGATCTTCATTATCATTTTGAATATACTGAATATATTTTTACCAAACCTTCCTTCCCATTCTCTAAAACATTTTCTATTGTCTGAATTCTTTGTACTAGGTATTTATACCCATCCTCTGATGACCGAATAATTTTGACATTTTTGCCCTATTCTTGAACCATATCTTTAATGAAATTGTATGCATTACCAAACTGATAACCATTACAGCAGATATAATGTATATACCAGATAGGGTCTCAACCTCTTCCATTACATACATACAAGAAACAAGAAAAGTCCTAACATCCTGCATTGTAATGTTATTTGCCATATGTAAAGAGCAGTTAATCTTATTACCAGTTTATATACTACCAGAATACAGCTTAGCTTCAACAATTCCAAACTGAAGTGTGCATTTTTATTTGCAGTAACTGCGTTTGGCCAGTAGGTGCCAGAGGTGTACCGCCAAACACTGTTCTGTTGTGGGTGCTAAGAGTTTTTCCAATGGAATCTGAAAAAGTTCTAAGTAGCTTTTAATTGAAATTTAGAGAGCAGGCTTTTGCTAATAGGAAGGGAAAAGAGCTTCATGTAGATTGCAGGGACCCGCTGGGAGGAAGGGGCCAAGTTCAGCAGGCTGCCAGTAAAGGAGAACTTGGCTACCAGAGAACTCTTGGGAGACTTCAGAACCTTACCTGCAAGCAAACCCAACAGCATCTGAGGTGCTTGTTCCAGCTGTGAGATGCAGCAGGGGAAGCATCAGGAATCTTGCCTTGCCAAGCTTTGAGAATGCACGAAGTGGTAGAGAATCGTCTGTTTGCTGGATACAGCTAAGCAATAGGACTACCTACTTGTATCCAGAGCTTGCAGGGCAGGCAATGTTTGGGCCGCAGAAGAGCAGCCGCTTCAATAGCACCTTCTTGATCCGGGTTCCAATAGCAGCTTCTGACAGCAAATTGTCTCCGTAAAATAAACCACATGTTTGCTGAGGGTACAGGTAACTACTTAATTTAGAAGGTACTTACAAGTGAAACTGGCAACCCAGGTGAGTCAGCAGCTTTCCGAGAAAAGAACGCAGTCCCAAAAGAGAGCAAGTGTCTATCATGCACAGACATTTATTTCCATATCCGTATGTGCCTCTAGCCACGCCCAAAATGGGCTTGGTCCTTGGCACAGGTACCTAAAATATCTCCCTACAGGCACTTATATACCTAAAAGAAACATCACTAGAACTCAAATAACACATTAAATCCACACACTTATAGTGGGAGGCTTCAACACCACACTCATTCATGTTGATACACTATTATTGTGCTGACAATATGAAGTGTAAAAGACAGGGCTCCTATCACCTTAAAAGTTTGCCAAGACAGTAAGGCCTCAACGGAAAAAGGTGTGATTCTGAGAAGTCCCTTGAATTCAAGGGCCGTTATCCCCGATTGGACACAAAGAGTGTCAATCACTATGTCTCGGCGAATGAGCTTACAGTTCTGGTGACGTGTGAGAGGGGCCATTATTACCCTTCAAGGCTCCGCCCCCTCATACCTGGTCCTCAGCCATCTTGTGGCCCACCTCAGTCCGTTGCTCCTCCTGGTGCTGTCTAGCCCTTCTTTACTCAGGTGCTCCACACGTACGAACTCCATAGGTTCAATAGTGGAAAACTTTCTCTACTGCTCTCAGTGCCTCCAAGGACGCACCTGCAGCCAACATCCTCACTCTTCTTCGTGGTAGTCGCCTTCACAACAACGCCTCAGCCCACCAACCCCTTCAAAAGCTCAGCGTTTCAATAAGATCTTCGCTGTCAGGTAGTTTCTATCATGTCAGCTGTTATAGAGCAGGAGCCTAGATCACCTGATCAACAGCAAGAAGGTGGCAGAATGGGGCACGATGCGAGACAAATTGTCTTACACGTGCTTCCAATCAAACATGCTAATGATGACATCGATGGAACCATAGCGTTTCTGGTTTCTCAAGCAGTCATGAGAGCAACGGTGGAGGAAGGGTGTGGGCAGGAGGAAATGTGGCCTGGAGTTGAGGACATGTGGCCTCAAGTAGAAGACATCTGGCGTGAGGAAGACTTCTGGCCTGATGCAGAGGAAGGTTGTGGGCAGGAGGAAATGTGGCCTGGAGTTGAGGAGGTGTGGCCTCAAGTGGAAGACATCTGGCATGAGGAAGATGTCTGGGCAAAGGCGGAGGAAGGGAGTGGGCAGGAGGAAATGTGGCCTGGTGTTGAGGAGGTGTGGCCTCAAATGGAAGATATCTGGTGTGAGGAAGAAGTCTGGCCTGATGTGTTGGAAGGGTGTTGGCAGGAGGAAATGTGGCCTGGTGTTGAGGAGATATGGCCTCAAATAGAAGACATCAGGTGTGAGGAAGACGTCTGGCCTGATGTGGAGGACATGTGGCCTGAAGACAAGGAGGTGTGGCCAGACGTGGAAGAGGACTGGTATGTCTGGAACAATGTCCAGGAGAATGAGGAAGCTGAGGAAGCAGAAGATGACCAGTACTACAATAATGAGGAAGATGAGGAGGAGGACGATGATGATAACTATCAACATGAAGAGAAGGAATATGTGCAGGAGGAGGAAGAGGACAACAAAGAGGACAAACAAGAAGAGGTTCAGGGGGAGGAGACCATCCTGCATGCCTGTGAGTTCACCTATTGTTTCTCTTAAATATACCACACCACTAAAGTGTGTATATGTGATATTAACAACTGCATTCTTCTTCACCCAAGGCAAGGCACAAAAAGTTCAGTCCCTGAACAATCACAGATTCAAGAGAGACAAAATATCCCCAAGAAGTCCAGACCTGGCAAAGGAAGCATAGAATTGGGAAGGTGAGTGTCTAATTGGAGGAGCTACTTCCAGGACCGCTATCTTTTGTAACATCCCCAAACAATCTCAAGGTCCATAACACAGCTCAGAAGAAGCTGAGGGTGACACATTCCAGTACAGTGAGTCCTTGACTAACACTTCCATACTTTATCAGGTGCTTACTATGCAACAAAGCAAACAAGGTCACCAAACATCAGTAAAGCTGTTTGCCATCCAGTATCTGTTGACATTGGTAGCTCACCTGCAGGTCATACACAAAAAACATGGGGTTCAAGTAGAAATGCACTTCTATAATTACCCTGCTATTGTGTTATTTGGGGGGAGTAACTTGCTCCTTTTTGCCAATCTGTTTAATAAGATTACCAATTCAGTATACAATCTTACATTAGCTGACTATTGTTTGTTAATGAATGTTTAGGAAGGAGCTTGGGAGGATGGAGACACCAGAGGCAAACAGCAAGCAAATCCTACATATTGTTTTTGAATGAAAGTTTTAAGAATGCTAAGATGATCTAGTGTAGGATGATCCAATACAATACTGAAGAGCTATGAGAATACTTGAAATTTGCAAAAATCAAATATGTAGAGGTTGGGGGAAATGAATGAGACAGATGCACTAGAGAGTTTGTCTTCAAACACAACAAATGCTTTTTCAATGAAGGTCTAAACATATTTAAATTCAACAAGATGGAAATGATTCTACTTCCTTCCAAAGGATCAGAAATAATCAGAAGGACAGGATGTTCATGCTGTTAGGAAAAGGGGCAAAGCACCCTAAAGAAATGTATGCAGCAGCAAAATGTGAAGTTCAGAAATGTATCTACCACTGGAACACTGCCAAGACTACTGGATTTTGGTTGCCTACTTCTTTAAATGGAAGGGCATGAAAATTTTAAAAATTAGGGTTTAGTAGAGGACACAATATTTTAACATAGAATAACTTCTTTGTATCTTTGCAAGGTCATGGTATAGCCAGAAAAAAACATGGCCTGCCTGGTATTAGGGAACCTTTCGGGGTCGGCTGAATGAAGGCATTACATGATACAAGTGTGCTGTTAAACAGTGCTTGTGTTTCAAGAAGAAAATATGCTCAATGGTTTTGCTAAGAAAACAGAAAGATATGATAGACTAGCTTAATATTAATGTTAATGTTTTCAATTGTTAATTGTCTCTTATTCTTCTACAGATTGAGGGCAAAGGAAGTTATGAAGAGGGAATCGATGAATCGTTTCTTCATGGATTTGAGATCTTCTAATATTTATTCACAGTTGCAATTTATCACCAGTGATACTGTTGTCAACATCTTCATCCAAAAGTATATACTGAAAACTTCCATTGCTTAATCATCCATTAAATTAAAATTGAAATGCATTTGAGATGTGTGAATTGTAGAGGGTTTTGTATCAATAATACTAACTCAAGTTGACTGATTTATATTTTTGTTGTAGCCTAACAATCCCAGAATCAGATCACTTTTAACTGTTTTAAGTTCTCTTACGATACTCTCAATGAATTCTATTAGTAATTTAAACCATTTATTGAAAAAAAACAGAGATGCATAAGACCTAACCAGGCTGCCTGAATGTGGGTGTCAGTTGTGGGGCCTTGACAGTCTATGGGGCCTCTGGCAGTGGAACCAGCATTTATCCAGGGTGCACAATGAACTTTTGAAGCCCATTCTCTATGGAGGGATACTCTTTTAGTCTAAATACATGGGGCAGGGCCTAGGTCCTGCCCCAAATGATGTGACACACTTTGACGATTCCCCATGGAAGGCCTCACCCTCCCTGAGGAGTGGATGAGGGGTGGGGATGGGTGTATGGTGGGGAGGATGGTAGGATGGGAGGGAGAAGGATCTCAGATTGGCATATAAAATAAGATTGTTTACAAATTGCAAAAAAAACACAGATGGAGTCCTAGCATAATCTGAATTGTATTCAAAGAAACTGACCAGTGACCCATTTTGTCTGGAAACAAGATGAGGCCCTTGAACACCCTTGAACACCTTGGGAAAACAAAAGGCACTGCAGCATATGGGCGTTTGTGAGCAAAGCCAACTCCTTGACTCCATTCAAGATGCACTGAATAGTATATTCTAAAATTGATGACGCAGAGCTTCTGAAGACCTTTAGTTTATTCTTAATGTCATCATAAGTTGAAAACTGCTAATTCAGAATAATGCTCCACTAATATTGGACCAGCATGATATTATTGAATTGACTCCCTTTAAAATAATTTGAATAAAACAATAAATACTGGATCCTGGATGAGGGATGGTACAGGGAGTTCCTACAATTCTCCGAGGAAAAAGACACAGAGAATGTCCTAAAAAGGCAAATATTGGGTGCTGTAGTGGAGAAAAGCATATAAGAAAAAAGGGAATTTATGAATACATTATAACACACATAAAGTTTTAAAACACATGTAAAACATCATTAACTGGAAGTATATAAACATATAGTAAAGTGAATATGTGTGATGCATGCTTATGTAGCATGCAAATCATCTTCTATGAGAATGAAAGTACCTATTAGAATTACTGGCTATATTTTTACGAAAAAGGGAGTATTTAAAGGGTAGGGGCACGTGATTGACTTTAACTGCATCATACTGTATCACTTAGGTTAGTTCAAGGGTGTATACATGTAAGTACTCACTACAACTTTGTATAGGTTAGCAATGTTTCTGGAAGGTAAGTGAAAAGCAGGAGGAATAAAAAAAAGGTTCAACAACTTGAATCTGTTTAAGGAAAAAAGATGGATGTGACTAGAGTAGAGAATCAGAGGAAAAGGGACAGGATTTGGGGGTGGAAATCTATGATCTACCAGTACATAAAGTTTCATAGGTACTCATTTGCCTTAATACCTCCCATTGTATTCTGTGGAACCCCATCTCATTTCAAAATTTATGAAGCATTATTCACATGTATACCATTGTCATTCTCTAGAGGTCAAGTTTCTAAATTATTAGGACCTTTTAAAAGTTTGATATAAGTATCTTTCTTAAAGTACCCATCGTTGTGTTTTCTACTTGGAAGATGTTTGATAAACATTTCTTTAAAAAATGCTTGCTTAATGCACACAGAATTCTATTTGGGTCACCAATGTTGACATTAAAAAACATATTATCAGTGATGGGATAATAAGGACCAAGACCGAAATAGACAGAATATATTCATTATAATGTTATATAATACAAAAGGGTAATTATAGTCTAAAATTATTTATTGCATATTTTTTAAAATCTAGAGGAGGAAGTTTTTAAGACTCCCAACACAGAAATTCAAATGTTTTATTATATAGTGTGACTAAGTTTGATTCTATCATGAAACATTGTATATAAATATATGTGGCATACTATCACACTATACTCCTTAAACCTGGTCTATAGAGCAAGTTCCTGGACAGGCTCCAAAGCAATACAGAGAAACCCTGTCTTGACAAACCAAAGACAAAACAAAAAACAAACAGAAAAGAAAATATACAACCAGATCCACCACCTATAGAAGCTTTCAAAGTGCTACACAGATGCTAATTTTCTCATCACTGCCAGTGCTATTGGATCTGCTAGGCCACAATGACCAAATAGCACAGAATTTTACATGATTATCTAGAACTATTATGAGGCATTTTCTTGTTCTGGGACATATCCAAAAGTGGAAGCTTTTCAGGTGACTAAAATAAATGGGTATGTTTTGTAATCCCAAATACATATATTATTCTTTCACAATAAAAAATAAGTCCACGAGACATCATGACCTGGTAGTGGGCAACAGATGCAACTTCAATTTCCACTTAGAAGAAATAATTTCAACATGATTTAGACCACTGATTACCTAGAAGATGTGCTAAAGACACAAGTCCCTAAATTTCTGTGGGACTCACATACTCTGTAGTGTAAACATGTCTTAACAACACTACATCCTGCTCATCAGCTCCAGTCCACAGCAACCAGTCACAAGTGATGCTGGCTAGAAGATCGAAGTCTGACTGACTGATGTGCCATGATTCTTCCAGAGGTTCTATCTGCATTGACTTGTATGGGATCGGGACATTAGTTTCTGCCCAATGTTATATTTTCCCAGTCGTAAACTGAGTTCCACAACAAACTCCTGGGCTTAATACCCTTCTCTCCTCCCAATGAATACAATCCACAGTATATACAGCAGAATAATATCCAGCTATATTAAAAAGAAAATGAAACCATAGCTTATACGGCAACATGGATGAGATTGGTAATCATTATGCTAAATTAAATAATCCAGGCACAGAAAGACACATACCACATGATCTCATTCACACGTGGATAAAAACATCAATTTCATAGACAATGAGAGCACAGTATTTGTAATC
This sequence comes from Mesocricetus auratus, assembly GCF_017639785.1. Classification (NCBI taxonomy): domain Eukaryota; kingdom Metazoa; phylum Chordata; class Mammalia; order Rodentia; family Cricetidae; genus Mesocricetus; species Mesocricetus auratus. Next base: position 75,888,846 of record NW_024429188.1, read on the forward strand.
AAAGGCCTGGGAGAATGAGGAGTAGGATAGAAAGATGTTGAACAATGAGTATTATGATGTACTTAGACAGGGATAATGAATTTTGATATGATATTGCTCAGTCGAATGACTACAGATAATGATAATGTATTGTGTATTTCGAAAAAGAAGAGATTTGAATATTTTCACCATAAGAAATGATGCTTGAGAAGCTAGATGTGTTTACCCTAACATAAATATTGCATAATTTGTGCATGTACTGAAATACCACATGCCTGTCACAAACATATCTTGAGTGTGCAGTTTTGTATATTAGCTACAAAGTAAACTTTAAGTAAAAATACAAGGAAAAGGTGACAATCAAATATTGCAGAAAAAAGTTTACAAATGGTAAATAAGCATATAAGAAAAACAGGTCTCTATAAAATGCCTAAAATCATTAGTAATCAAGGAAGTGCGAATCAGAACCTGTATATTTAACATAAGAGATTCACACTATGTACCAACTACAGGTAAAGATGTGAATGACTGACTTAATGTACTTCTAATGAGAATTCAGTAGGCAATTACTGTAAAAAGAGTTTTTCTTTTTCCTATTCTTTTGTGGCGTTTTAGAGACAGGGTTTCTCTGTGTAGCCCTGGCTGTCCTGGAACTCACTCTGTAGACCAGGCTGGCCTCAAACTCACAGACATCATCCAGCTTCTGCCTCCCTAGTGCTGGTATTAAAGGTGTGCACCACCACTGCTCGGCAGAGTTTTACAATTTCTTAAAATGTTACATAAACGAACTATAGAAATGATCCCTGAATGCCGGGCGTTGGTGGAGCACGGCTATAATCCCAGCACTCGGGAGGCAGAGGCAGGTGTATCTCTGTGAGTTCGAGGCCAGCCTGGTCTACAAAGCGAGTTCCAGTACAGCTTCCAAGACAATACAGAGAAACCCTGTCTTGAAAACACCAAAAAAGTTACATAAACAACAACCAGATGATCCGTTCATTCTACTCCTAGATATTTGTCCAAAAGAAAGAAAAATTGTGCTCATACATCACAGGCCTACCTATGAATATATGCAACAGCTTTATTTGTGACTCCCAAACCTGTAATCAAAACTTAAATTTATGAAAAACTCTGGCATATTCATTTAATATAATATTTAATAGTAATAAAAAGAATGCACTATTGGTACATGTAATAATAGTAATAGATCTCAAAATAGCCATTATGAGTAAAGAATAGTGACAAAACTTGGTCACTGTACAAATGTTCTGGGTGAGGGGAGACATTTGTGGAGCAACAGAAAGCAAATGAATGATTGGAGATAAGAACTCGAGAAGGAAGTCTTATGAAAGAATATGGGAAAATTTGTTATCTTGGTTGTGGTAGTGATTTAAATAATTTTAAGTCAGAATTTATGGTGTTATAACTCTTAAGTATATGCTGCTTATTTATTATATGTCAATTGTTCTTCAAGAAAGCTAATTTTAAAAAGAAAGTAATGAAACACTGGGATTGTTTCTTAGTTTTACCCTGAATCTATAACAGGAATCCCCTAAGCTGGCAATTTCTAGATAATATAAATTTCTTTCTCACGATTCTGATCAAAGCATCAACAAGGGGTAGGGGTATAGCTCAGTTGGTACAGTACTTGTCTAGCATGCAGGAAGCCCTGGGTTTAAACCTCAACATCTCATAAAAACAGGTACATGGCTGTAATCCCGGTACTCAGGAGGTAGAGGCAGGAGATGACATGTTAAGCAAACTGGGCTACATTAAGACCTTATCTCCAGACAAAGGCTTTGCCAAGTATACTGGCTTTTGCCTTTAATCCCAGTATGTGGGAGGCAGGAGGATCTCTGTGAGCTTGAGACTAGCCTGGTCTCTATAATGATTTCCAAGACAGCCAGTAGTGTCTAGAGAGCGCTTGCATCTTCTCATTGCATTCTTATATGGAAAGAGGTGAATGCCGTGTATTGGTACAACAAAAAATTTGACGAGTAAAGTACCTCTGCGAAACCTATTTGGTTTTTTTCTTTTCTTTATAATTTTTACTTTGGTTTGAAGTTTTGATTTTTTTTTAGTTTTTAAAAAATCTTTAACAGTTTCATACATTTACATGATGAATTGGTGTGGAATAATGCCCTTGTATACTGTAAAGGTTTGTCACTTGTATCGGTTTAATAAAACACTGATTGGCCAGTAGCCAGGCATGAGATGTATAAGCAGGGTTACCAGACGAGGAGAATTCTGGTATGTGGAAAGGCAAAGACAGAGTCGCCAGCCAGATGCAGGAGAAGCAAGATGAGAACGCCTTGCTGAGAAAAGAGATTGAATGGCTGCAGAAGTGGGCAGGACAGAAACTTCCATCTACAATGAATATTAGTTTTTCCTCATTCTGTTTCCCTCCTCCACCATCCCCTCACACATGGAAACCCTTCTTTCCAGTAAGCCTTCCTCACACTATCTTTTTGTGTGTGTCCTGCTGAATAGTTTCTTACCTGAGCACGGGTAGCAGAGTATTTGCTGGAGCTAAGGCAACTTAACCCCCCACAACCATTCAATGCAAATAGTCATTTAGGGGGATTGGTCTCATGGACCATTCCCATCCATGAAGAAGTGTTGACTGATCAATCCTATTCAGGTCTTTAGCAAATAAGCACAGCGTCAGAGAATTCATGAGTGTAATGATTAAATCGTGTCCAGAAGACACCTTTTTACTGTCCATGTCACCATACTCTGGCTCTTATATTTTTTTCTGTCCCTCTTGTTTAAATTTTATTTCATTTTGCTTATCTTATTCTACTTTATTGTATTTGTATGGGTGTTTTTCCTGCATGCATGTCTGTACACCATGTGCATGCAGTGCCCAAGCAAACCAGAAGAGGGCAGCAGATCCCTAGAGCTGGAATTTGTAGAGCATTTTCAACTGCCATGTGGGTGTTGGGAATTAGAACCCAGATCCATTGGAAGAACAGCAAGTTCTCTTAAGGTCTAAGCCATCTTGCCAGGCCCCTAACCCTCTCCTTTGATGTTTTCTGAGCCTGAGTGAATGTGATATACCTGTCTCATTTAGGGCTGAGTATACTACCATCATTTAATCTCTGCACATTAGCCAGTTATGGATTTCTGCATTAACTGTTACCTGATGGAGTAAGAAGCTTTTCTGATGATGGCTATGTGTAGCACTCATCTCAAATGGCATTCAGGACTTCAGTCCAATTATCATGGGGTCTCTTTTATAAAAGCCTTAACACCATTCACAATGTAGAAAGCTTCTGACTTATTCAATTCCCCAAAGACCTCTCCTCTCTACATTATCACATGGGGTTTTAAATTCAAACATACAAATTTGGGGAAACATACACATCTACACAATTACAAATGGTCTATCCATATGAGATGGCAATATATTACTGCTAAAATTGTTTATTTGAAGTTATATAAAAGCTTGTCAAGATAGGTGTTTGGTATCAAAGCAAAATCAATAGTTCCATTAATCTTATTGTCATATTTTTGAAACAAAATGAATGAATTTAATCAATATGTTAAAAGAATGTAAAATACCAGCAATTAACAGAGAATATTTGGGGAGATAGGCAAGGAGTGGGAACAGTAGATATATGGTCGTATACCAACACATCTTGTGAAAACTAGCTTCATATCAACTTGATAAAAGCTATAGTCATCTGGGGAGTACATGACCTCAATTGAGAAAATGCCTCCAGAAGATCTGGCTGTAAGAAGACAAGTCTGTAGGGCACCTTCTTAATTAGCGATTGATGTGGGAGGCCCAGCCCATTTTGGGTGGGGCCACCCCTGGGTTGGTGGTCCTGGGTTCTATAAGAAAGTAGGTTGAGCAAGACATGAGGACCAAGAAAGTAATCAGTACCCCTTCATTGCTTCTGCATCAGCTCCTACCTCCAGGTTCCTGCCCTGTTTGAGTTCCTGTCCTAAGTTCCTTCATTGATGAACAGTGATGTGGAAGTGTAAGGCAAATAAGCCCTTTTCCTCCCTAAGTCTCTCTCTACAATGGACTGTATTCCCTCAGATCCTGGGTTAAATAAACTCCTTAAGTTGATTCTTCTCCAGTATTTTGGCTATGGTAAAGAGAAAAATAATTAATAGAGAAAATTGGTACTAAGAAATAGGATCTTGCTTTGAAAATACGGCTAGTTAGTTCTGAGGTCATTAGGATTGCTTCATGTGAGGAATGTAGAACATTCTGAAACTCTGACCTAGAAAAATCACTAGAACAGAAGAAGCTGAGCTTAATGACAAATTCTTGTGAGAGGTAGGAAGACCAGAATGTCGAGAGGCGTAGGGACCCTGCAGGCCTAACTCATGATGCTTCAGGGAGTAAGGACTCTAAAAGAAAATGTGCTGGAAGCAAAGAAAACGAGTCTGTCTGCATTCTACCTGTGTCCCGAGATCTTTAAAGTCAAAAGTAATGAACCAGTTTGTTTGGAAGAGGAACCCTCAAGAGAGGACATTCAGACCGTGACACAATTACTGTTCACCTCTTTCATGCAGGTCTGCAGTGAGCAAGAGCAGCAAGTGGAGAAACGTAAGAAAAATGTAGTTTTTCAAGGAAAGGGGCAAGCAAGAGCTTAAAAGTGTAGACAAGATGAATGGAAATGTAGATGTAATTGTGCATTAAATAGAAACCTGGTGTTCTATATTGCAGTAAAGGTACTCTGAGAATAAGGCCTCACTTATTAAGGGCTCCTACATGTATGTGTAAAGGTGAATTCATTTGAAGGGAGGAAACCTAATCAGATGCTGCTGAAGGAATTTCCTGTTGGAAAACAGCTGCCTATGGAAGTGTTTCTCCAGGGTCAGCAAACAGAAGCAAATTGAAGGAAGATGTAATTGGACAGGCTCAATCTCAGGTTGGCAGTGTAACTTTTTAGTATCATCCATGTGAGACTTGTTCCATTGAACGAGAGATGCTAAGAGTAAGGCAATCAAAGTTCCTGATGGCTACTGAGGCAAGGCAATGTGTGGCAGGGCTGGAGTTCCTACAAGGACATCCTGAGAGGCCACTGTGTGAAGCTCCGAAAGTGAAGCTCATGTTACAAGGGAGATACCAAGGATTCCAGGACCATGAGACAGCCATCAAAGGCAACTCCAGGCATGAAGGCAAGTGAACCCAAGAGAGAGACAACATGTGCTCCAGGAAGCAGATCTCTAACAATGGAGCTACTGACACAAGCCTGAGGGAGCTCAGATGCTTTATCACATACTGTGGATGCCAGACATCCAAGATTTGGTGTTTTGTCTTCCTATCTTTCCTTACCCATATTCCTTCTCGAATTAGAATGTCTACTGTGTACTGTTGTACACTTGAAATATATAATTATTTTAAATTTTGTAGGAAGCCACAAATAGGAGACTGCCTTGGGTCTCATAAGAGGCTGGGACATTGAACTTTTAACAGTGTTAGAAATGGTAGCGACTAAGAGGACTTTTAGGGACAGACTAAATATATTTTGCACTATGATATGAAGACGAGACTTTGGGAGTCAGCAATAGAATGCTATTATGTAAAAACATGGTTGTCCATTGGAAAAGGGGTTGACTTATGATGGGTAATCTTTATTGTTCCCTTGATGGGATTTTTAATCACTGTAAAACACACCTACAAGTTTTTGAGAGTGCTTCCAAAATAGTTTGCCTGAAGAGAGAAGGTTTTCTACCTTTAGTGTAGATGGTTCCATGGTCTTGGGTCCCAGACTGAATAAAGGAAAAAATGAACTGAACACTAGCATTCATATATCTCTGCTTCCTGTGAACACAGTGTGAGCAGTTGCTTCCCATTACCACCAGTATGGTTTCCCTGTCAGAATGAACTGTGTCCTCCAGAATTATGAGCTAAAAATAAAGTCTTCCATCTTAAAGTTGTTTCTTTTCCAGGTGTTTTGGTCTCAGCAGTGAGAAAAGTAATTAATACAGGAGACTGTAAATAGCCAAGGATAAGGAACTATGGTGCCTGATCTCTGCAAGTGTTCCAAGGAGTGGCCAAGCATTACAACCCAGGGAGCTGAGACACTCTTGGCTTAAGAGCTGCAATAGTAGTTATTAGAAGACAGAGGTTCTTAACCTGGGGGTTGCAGCCCCTTGTTGGGGGAGCGCATATCAGATATCCTGCATACCAGATATTTACATTATGATTCATAACTAGCAAAATTACAGGTAGGAAGTAGCAACAAAATAATCTTATGGCTGGGGGTCAGCACCACACGAGGAACTGTACTAAATGTCGCAGCACTAGGCAGGTTGAGAAGCACTGATGTAAGGAGTGCAGACTCCAGTATCTCACAGCCATTCAGGAGCTATATTTGTAGCAAACACTGCTTGCTGCTGCTTTCTGATGCTGCTCCTGGCTCCCTGCTGCTAGAATTTGAGGATTAAAATTGTTGCCAAATGCTAAGGTTCCTGTGGTTAAAGCCCAGAGCAATAAACCTCCAACTTTCTTGCCTAGAGCCATAAATCTCTGCCTGCTAAAACCTAGGACAACAGGCCCCTGGATCGCCTTGCTTGGAGCTGTAAGTAATTAGGCTATGTGTGCTCAAAGGCAAGGGACAGCCAACACTAGAAGAGCTTGTCCTCGCCTACTCATGATCTCTATCACAGTTGAGCAGAAGGATTCCGGCAGCTGACTGCTGCTAATTCCATTGTTTCTGATGCTTCCTTTTTTTTTCTTCTATCCTTCTGTGTGAAAAGTGACAAAGACTGTCTTTCCCAGATTCCCCTGGCAGCTCTATGTTAGGTTATCTCCATGGGAGATTTAATCATTGAGAGATTGGAAGGTGGCAGAAAGAGAAAACAATTATTTGTGGCTTTACTACAATCCTTGCCCCCATCTCTCTGTCTCTCCCTCTAGTCACCTCTTCTTTCAATGACTTTAAGAACTGTGGCAGCAGGGGCCAGGGAGAATTGGCTCTTCAGCGAGAGTGTGATTTCCTCAGTAGAAACATGATCTGTGTTCCTACTCAGGGAGAAATGCACTAGCTGTGGTGGGAAGTCATAATGCTCTGGCAGATGAGACATGTGCGTAGTCCTGACTGACTCTCAGAGAAGCAGTGGAAGCTCATGTTTGCATTCCCGCAACTTTAGGAATCTTGTGTGCTTTGTTTCTAAGGACAGTAACATCTATATTTCCTCACACATATGAGTGTAGATGGATAAGAATGTGTCTTAAAATAGATTAAAAAAGAGAATATATTGGTCTTAGGATGTTAGGATACACTTCTCACAGCTCCTTATTTATGCAGTCTAAGTTTGGGGCCTCCTCTCTTTTATCCATTCTCACTTGTACTTCATTCTCATTGACCATTCCCTTCTTTGATAACAACATAGCTTTGTGGGTTCTTCCTTTGTGCCTTGTTCTTACTCCAGTGTCCTTAAGTAGTGCCCATTCAAAACTTCATGTTTTAGGAGAAAAAGATGAGGTGCTAAAGATGAGATAATAAGCAAGACATAACCCAAAGGCCTAATAAAAAAAACTCTGCCTGGGAATAAGGAACTAAAGCAAACCAATGATGTAAGGATTTCACCAGATTGTAGAGAATCCATGCTAAATTTCTAGTCTATATACATATACACCAGTGGGCCACAAATAATCTAAAACTACCTTATAGATTATTTGGACCTTATTTTCCTTTCTTTCCATCTGTGTTATGTCTTCATTTGATGCTTATATATACCTACAAAAGTTACTACCACATACCCTCTTATACTTCCTTTAAGCATAACTTCATATATCATAGTATTAGCTTTCCTTATACTTACTTCTTTTGCAAATTTTACTTGAAATTCATACATGACTGATTTTCATGTGGACAACAGTATTGATTTAGTTGCTTCTATCAACTCTAAGAAATAAGTATTAAGAGGAGTCACATATTAAACAAGATGAAACCAGTTTGGAACAATCATGGAACTTAAGATGGCACAACTAGGGACAGAGTGGGAAGTAAGCTGTGACTATCTGACCGTGTGTTGTAAGGAGGATAGCGCGTATGTCAAAACCTGAGCTGAAGGCCTTGTGAACAGGTTCCTGTATATCTGCGCTGGAAAATCATGGCAGCATCTATTCAAATTAAATAAAGAAAATAACTGGTGTAGCCTGACCCTCCTGTTATGAGTCCTCCAGGGAATATCATATGGTTCCTTCTTGCTTTAGAATCCCCAAGATGAACATGTTTGTCAATTGCCAATGCACTGCGATATTTGCACTTGTTAGGTTTTCAGCAATGTTAGTTATACTTAAAAGTAAATTTGTGCTATAAAATAGTACCTCAGAGCAGTCTAACCCATAGGAATATTGCCCACTGGTAAAGTATGAGTTTTTGTATCAATATAGAAGGACAAAACTAGTAAATGTGACAAATTCAAAGTTTATCCCAATGAACATGTGTTGGAGAATTCTGCTGTCCTCACTGGGAGCACTATTCCTTCTCCCACTGCTCATACATATTAGACAGAGATTTACTGGCTCCATTTGGCTCTGGAAGTGACACACTGACCAGCTGAATTTTCTTGGTTTCTAGGAGCTTAATAGCACATTTTTCTTGTTCTTGCACTTCAGGTGGGCTCATATTTAGCCAGTGCACATTTTATTCTTTCTATTCTTTGTTTAGAGCCAGTGTTAGCTATTGGTTGGGGCCTGTACTTAGGGTTTATTATAAAACCTGAGAAATTTTTTCTTTAGATAAATTTACCTTCAGCAGTGTCATACTTATTATTTCAGTAGCACAGGGATGCACACCTGCATGCACAAATTTCAAACAGTAACCCAGAGGAGAAAGCATTGAAATATTGAAATAGAATGACTAGAAATTTGGAGACTAGGAATGTTTACTACAACATGCACACAGGCACACACGCACGCACATGCACCCACACTTCAAAGAATATTCCAGAACAGAAAGGATGTTGAAATATTGAAATAGAATGACTAGAAATTTGGATGCTAGGAATGTTCACTACAACACACACACACACACACACACACGCTTACACACACGCACGCATGCACACTTCAAAGAGTATTACAGAACAGAAAGGATGTTGAAATATTGAAATAGTGACTAGAAACTTGGAGACTAGGAATGCTTACATTAAAAGGTAAATTTTTGTACTAATTAAGAAGTCATCTGTTCACAAAGTCTTGAACACATAGTGTTCTTGGCAAGTGCAACTACAGAAGATTTGGTAGTACAGTGCGTGCAGACTATCAGATAAAAACAGTGCAGTCAAGTAGCAAATGGTAAGGCTTGCGATAAAAAATTTTCATCTACAAGATTACTGTGTAATGGGAATACCTTAAAAAAAGCATGAAAGAAAGCTGATAGAGGTTAGAGGCAGAGCAGGGGGTGGGGAGTTGTTTTCAAGGATGCAGAAGACAAAGTCTGCAAATTCCTTAGTTTAGCCACCTTTTTCTTTTGACCTCTTTCCCTCTGAAGCATTTAAAGTTATTGTTTGATTGAACATTAAAGAATTACATATATGGGGCTACGTAGTCATGGACTCACTTTTATTGTTATTAGAGCTATGATTACTGGCAAAGTTTGTACTTACTCATTTTATATCATTGTTTTATATTGTACCTCAGTGTTCAACACCTAGAACAAATTTCCAAGTGAAATGACCAAGTAGATCAATCCTGTTTATTTTAAGACAGGGTCTCTCTATGGTACCCAGGCTGCTCCAGGGTAGTCTCCTTCCTGATCTGATATCTGATCTCTCTCTCTCTCTCTCTCTCTCTCTCTCTCTCTCTCTCTCTCTCTCTCTCTCTCTCTGTGTGTGTGTGTGTGTGTGTGTGTGTTATTGAGAGGTATTTTGCTATATAGGTCAGTGTGATATGGAACTTGATATGAAGCCCTTGTCCTGGAACTCAACATATTCCAGCTTCAGCCTCTTGAATACTGATATTAGCAGTGTACCACTATACCCAACTACTAAATCAATCTCACTGATAACAAATTAATTTGTCCATTCATCTAGATATTTAGATTATACTCTGTTCCTGTATACCCTGGATGAAATATTTATTAACATAATCTATTAAATATACACAAACCCTATTGTAGTATTACTAAACCTTTTTGTGATTAAACTATCACACCCAGATATCATTGTATTTTTGTTTTAAAAATTTTAAATTACTACATACAGTGAAATACTTATGACATACACACACATATGTCATTTTAGTTTATTTCCCCTCCATTTTTCTCCCCATGTCCCCGTGCCTCCCTGTGTCCCTATGCCTCCTATCTCCATCTATTCCTCTCCTAATTCACCTTCTTCCACTTTTATATCCAATTCATTCTATTACCATCCCCATACCATTTAAATTCTCTTCTTTTCCCTTTCAGGTTTCCTGGCCTCTATTCACTGCTGTTGGGAGGCAGCCAATAAGGAAATAAATATGGATGTTTCTAAAAAATGAATATAGAATTGTCATAATACCTAGCTCTACCACTCCTAAGCATAAAAGACACAGATAAACTAGCACACACAGTTTTTATTGGTGCTCTATTCATAACAACAAAGAAATGGAATCAACTTAGAGGTCCATCAACTGATGAGTGGACAATGAAAACATGATACATAGGAAGGATGGGATTTTATCTAACCATAATGAAAAATGAAAAAAATGACCTTTTCAAGTTCATTGATGGGACTGATAAAATACCTCATTAAGTGAAGTAATATTTTTGACACCAGGTCTCATGTAGCCCAGGCTGTCATCAACTTGTAATGTACCTAAGGACAGACATGAATATCTGATCCTTCTGCCTTAGTCTCCAAGATGCTTGATTATTCCAGATATGTTCTATGTGGTTTCTGTTAGATTCTCCTTCTCTAAGGCAAGAAAATGCAAATCAAGCCATTTCCTTCTGATTGTTTTCTAGTCCCATTACTATGGCATGACAATCCCATTCTTTTGGGTGCATTTATAGTCTTCCCATCTTCTGTATATGAGGCATTTGGCAAGGAAGGGGGAAGACAAGGTCTCATTCTGTAGATCACACAGAGGTAGCTGTGGCTGCCCTTAAACTCTGCCTCCTGAGTACTGAGGTTGCACATGGGAACAACCCCCTGGTTTAAGAGATGCTCTTTGATTCTTGTAAAGCAGAATAGTTTCCTGGGAGACCTTTTAAAAAGCCTCACTAACTATAGTTCTTATTTTTGGTAATAGGTATGTTAATTGGGACTAAGTAATTTTAATTGTACATGTAGCTTTTCTGTTTTTGTTCAGTCCGAGGTATTTATTGACTTCCTGGTATGTAAAATACTGCATTTATTACTAGGGACAGTCCTTCTTCTCATGGACTTACAGTCTAAGAGGAAAATATGACCTTCATCAAATAATCACATGAATTTAAAATTGCGGCTGTATGGAATAAAGATACCAAATGGGCCACAGCCTGAAAAAAAGATTAATAACTATAATAAAGAATTCCTATACATGAACCAATAAAAACACTGACAAATAAACCAATGGCTAACTTAGAAAAAAGTAAAGCCAAATGTCCAATAAACAAAGTATGTTTAAGTATGTTTTTGTCTCCCTGATTTGTAAACAGAGAATTGCACATTAAAACTCTGAAATGCCATTTCACACCCATTAGCTTGGCAACAACTTTAAAGTTTGACATTAGCAAGTGTTGAAGATATGGAACATGGGGGGACCCTCATATGAGGCATGGAACTGTGCACTGGTACAACCTCTTTGAAAACTCACTGAGCCATAGCCAGCAATGGTGCCACTTCCCATGTCAAGAGCCCAATTCCACACCTGAGTATATACCCTGAAGTCTTCCATACCAAGGAATGGGATTTATTTATTTTTTAAGGTTTCATAGTGTTCCATTTATTTTTCCTTTTATTGAAGAGATTCTTTTCTCATATAATATTTCACGATTATGATTTCTGTAGTAATTAAAAAAGGAAAAGACAATTTCCCTTCCCTCTACTCTTTCCAGTTCTTTCCTACATCCCCTCCCATCCAGCTACTCCATTTATATCTCTCATTAGAAAACAGACTTCTGCCGGGCAGTGGTGACGCACGCCTTTAATCCCAGCACTCGGGAGGCAGAGGCAGGCAGATCTCTGTGAGTTCGAGACCAGCCTGGACTACTAAGTGAGTTCCAGGAAAGCCTCCAAAGCCACAGAGAAACCCTGTCTCGAAAAACCAAAAACAAAAAAACAAAAAACAAAAAAGAAAACAGACTTCTAAGGGCTTTTAATATATAATATATCCTGATTATGGTTTCCCTTCCCTCTACACCTTCCAATTCCTCCCTGCATCCCCTCCAATCTTGATCTATCCTCTTTCTATCTCTCAACAGAAAACAAACAGGCATGACTGGTTTAGACTAAAACCAATTTAAGGAGAACAAGTCCACCCCTGACACTGACTGGAGCACCAGGACCCACAGGCTGGATGACCCAGAGACCTATAATAGAACAAAACACAACTGGAGAAAAAAGTCAATGTAATGAATAACATCTAATGATATTCTGCCATACTCATAGATTGGTACTTACCCCAGTTGTCAGCAGAGAGACTTCATCCAGTAACTGGCAGAAACAAATGCAGAGATCCACAGCCAAACATTAGGACAAGCTTGGGAAATCCTGTTGAAAAGAGGGAAGGATTGTAGGAACCTGAGAGGTTAAGGACACCACAAGAAAACCCACAGAATCAACTAACCTGGGTTCATAGGAACTCACAGAGACTGAACCATAAACCAGGAAGCCTGCGTGGGACTAACCTAGGCACTCTGCATATATTACAGTTGTGTAGTTGGTCTACTTGCACGACTCCTAACAATGGGAGCAGGGTCTGTCCCTATTGCTTTGGCTGGCTTTGGAGAACCTACTCTTCATACTGGGTTGCCTTGCTCAGCCTTAATACAAGGGGAGGTGTTTAGTCTTATTGCAACTTGATATGCCATATTTTGTTGATATCCATGGGAGGCCTGCCCCATTCTGAACAGAAATGGAGGAGGAATAGATTGGGGGGAGTTAGAGGGGAAGTGGAGGGAGGGAATGGTAGAAAAAGAGGGAGGGGAAACTGCGGTCAGGCTGTAAAATAAATAAATTAATTATTCTTCTAAAGAATAATAATAAAATACATAATGTAATAATATAAAGCAAGAACCTAACATATCAGAATAGGATAATACAAATATATAAAAGGAAAAGACACTAAGAAAAGGCACAAGAAACAGACATAGATGTAGAGACCCACATATGTAGTCTTTCTGAGTCAAGTTGTTAGTTCACCTGTGTAATGCCATCATTTGAGAAACTGATTAGAAGGATTGTTGTGACTTCTAAATGTGCCTGTGCTACATAGTATGTTCCAGGATAGCCTGGGACACATAGAGACATATGGAGATATTGATATGGTTGCAGCAAATAATTCTGACTTCAGGTATTATTTGGAATATTTTTAACTCTTAAGGTAAGTATTACACCTACATATATTTTATTGAAGTAGGAACTAAGATACATGACAGTTAACTAAATCACTTAAAATTGCACAATTAAGTGGCAGAGATGAGAAGCAAATTTGTATTGATTAGAATGTCTATAATATTTAAAATAATAAAATAGGTAACCTGCCTCTCACATGGTTCACTGGTAACATAAAAGCAAAGCCAAGCAATGGGATTAATAGATAGTCTCCTATGTACCTAGTCATCATTATTAAGTTTTCTAGTCTCCTGAAAATTTATATTTTTTACATTAAAAGCTATCAATGTGAAAAAAGAAAATTTTGGCTCTGGATTCTGATGGGCTACTAATAGCATATCTGAGGGTTTTAATGTGGTATATATTAATATTTGGTAACATAAGCCATACAGTATTCTTTCTATAGATTTTCAGGTAATGACTTGAATTTCAGACAACTTAAAGAGTGAGATATTTCTGTTCTCTGTGATTACTGAGAGCTAGAATAAAAAGAAAAATGGGAGAGGGGACATTTCTAAGATAAAAACTTGAACACGGACGTCAGAATCCAGATATAAAATTCAAAATGTAAAACATCCCAGGATGACCGGATAAGAATTACAATTTTATCATTCCTTTCATTTGACCCTCCCTTAGTCTCAAGCAATGAATTCTTGTTCCATCTATCTTGAATTGAAAAACTGACTCCTGTGCAATAGTCTGGGAAAATCTGAATCATGGATACTTTGTTTAATCTGTTTCACTGCCATTCTAAGACTTTTTTAAGTCTTTTTTTTTCTGTGATGCCAACACTTGTCTTGCAGATTGTGACAGGTACCCCAAACTACATAGGTAGATGCAAGACCGACAGGCACAGATTCACTTATTAGAGTGATTAAGTACATGAAAATGGAGAATTGCCTTTCTTGTTGGATGTAAGGCATGAGCAGTAATTGTCATAATTAAACATCAGAATACTTTATGTATTAAACTAACAAATCGCTAAGAGTTTTTAAAATCTTCCCGGAATGTATAATCATAATTATAATTAACAATCATAGGATAGTATTCATATATATTTGCAAAACATGAATAAGAACATGTTTTTATCTATCTTAACAAAACACAGCCACTGAAGCATATGTATACCAATAACCCTTTAGCTATGCAAAGTTGATCTAGTACAAATTGATTTTCTCCTTTTGATTTGATATTTTCTACAACATATAAAAAAGATAGTTGCATTTTATACTTTGAATGGAAGACAAAAATACACTGAAGTATATTTTTCATCTTTCTTTTCATAAGGTAAGAGGAGACTTTTGTATTAATTTCTAGCTATATGGAAGCAGACAATGTTGATTGGAATGCAAGAAACACCTTGACAGTTTTATTGTTCTAAATTAGGGTCAGATTCGAAGGAAGAAAATAAGAGACTATTAGGGGAAAGTGGCTGCTCAAATAAAATCAGAACACAGACACCACAGAGAACAGAAAAGTTATCTATGGCCATATCACCCTGAATGTGAATGACCCTGGAAGTCAAGCAGTGTTGGTCCTGGTTATTGATTGCATGAGAGAATGGAACAGTTTTAGCCATGAACTGTAGTGGCAATATGATATTTAAATAAAAAGCACAGAATGAAGTACAAAAACAAAATTTATCTTTTGTGAATCGAAGAATCTATTTACATCAGTCAGCATTAAACAATATAAATTAAATTTGGTATAGTTAAATTTTTTTCTTTTTTTCTTTTTTCTTTTTTTTTTTGAGACAGTCCTGGAACTTGTTTTGTTTACCAGACCAGCCTCTGCATCCCAAGTGCTGGGATTAAAGATGTTCACCACCATGCCCTGCAAGGCATACTGAAAATTTAAACACATGCTATATGTCAAATATTTCACTCTAATGATGGAAAAATAAAAAATAAACTATATATTTGCATTATATATTGTACATTCTAAGATTGTTTTTCCCTTTAAGTGTAAGCCTCTCTATTCCATCGTTTTTTGAAATATACTGTACATTAATATATTATATGTATGTATTTAAACATATAGACACATATAAACAGATGCACTTAAACACATATTAAAGAAAAGTGTAAGTATAATTTTTTAACTAACTTATTTTTATGTGTATGAGTGTTTTGCCTAAATGTATATCTGTGTATTACATATGTATCTGGTACCTGTGGATACCAGAAAAGATGATCAGTTCTCCTATGATTGGAGTTACAGATGGTTGTGAGCCACCATGTGGGTGCTAGAAACTGAACCTGAGTCCTCTGGAAGAACACCAAGTGTTCTTAACTGCCGAACCATCTCTCTAGTCCATAAACATATATTTGAAACTATTATTAATCTCTTAATATATTAAAAGGTGATTCACATACAATATTGATTTTATCATTTTAACTTGAATTTCTAAAAATGCTGTTACTAAGCATGTAGATATGATTGTTTTCATGAAACTTGATATGCTTCACATTATGTGTTTATTGGTTTTTACACTTTTAGGAATTTTCTAGATACAAAAATGTTTACTTTATACTCAAAGTCTTAAATTTATTTGAAGAACTCAGAAATTAAACTAAGTCAGATATTAAGGAAAAAAAGAATCAGCAGTAAAACCTGAGCTTTATAATGTGACAGTACAAATAGATTAACTTTACACCTATATACCTTTTTGTATTGTTTGAAAATTTTAAGAAACAAATCTTTGTCAAAACTTGTCATATTGTGGTTTAATTAATCCTTACCTGAATACTTGAATATGTTATCCTTTCTGACAGTGAGCTCAGCATATAGGAAATTTATTCTTTTTTCTGATGATCATCCCAAACCTTGCAAATCTAGAAGACAATTGAGAAGACTTATGTAGACTATAAGGACTATATTTCCATACATTTACTTTGCACCATTCTAAAGAATTTTGACATGCATCCCCAAATAATTTGACTTCTAGCAAATATATAATTGTATAAGAATAGTAGTGAAATTTTATTATATACATTTAAACATTCATAAATTGAAGTTTATAAAACAAATATGAAAGAAAATAAAATAAACTTAGAATGTTCATTTCTTATGTTCTGTGGTATGCTCTTATGTTTCCTCTGGAGCCACAGACCTTTCTTTAGTGGAGACCATTTGTTTTCTCTCATGTACAAATGTCCTTTTTCTTCTGAAAGCTTTACGCTGTTTTTGGTTTACTTCTCTGATGTTTTGTTTTTAGCAATGATATCCAAACATTTTCAGAAATGTTGGTCACAACGTAAGTGATATCTGGCATCACTGTGTGAACCTGATATTGTTTTCCTTACTAATATTTGTATTTACATTATTACATGTTTTGTCATATTTGTGTTTAATTAGTTTTTAAAACACTTTTAATTTAAAAGAAAAATATTATCAATAACAGCTTTAAAACAAGGCAACTCTAGAAAAGAGCCTTTTTGTTATAAATAGCGTTGTTCTTCAAGATCTTGTGATTTTCAATAACAAATTTTATCGGATCTCCTCCATTCTTAGTCAACAACATTTCTTAGCATTATGTCCTTGATATGCATTAGAAGAACTGCTTTGAGACTTTCCCAGATTTCCACTCACAGAAACCATTTCTTAAATTTCGTTTATTATTCTTTCACTTATTTATTTTGGGGCCAGGGAAGGATGCCACTTTCTGCACATGGAGGTCAGAGTATAACCTACAAGAATCAGTGCTCTCTTTTTACTACGTGGATCTTGGGGCTAGAACTCCGGTGGACAGCCTGGTGGCAAGTGCCTTTAGCCACCAAGTTAAATCACCAGCCTGATGGCAACTATTTTATTGAACTGAAGAACTAGGAATCTTTTAATATATATGTGTTCTTTGGAGAACTTCCCGTTAGTAATCATATGAATGCACAAGAAGAATTCAATTTAAAAAGTGCAATGGATACAAGTATATATTTTTTCCCCAATGAATATATGCAAATGACAAATGGGTAGACAAAAAGACACTTAATAGCACTAATATAATCAGCAAGAATAAGAGACACCATAATGGAGGGGGTCATTATAAGTTTTAGGAGAGATCTGGCACTAATGAGATTTCTAGAGATCTACAGGGATGACACCAACTGGCAATCTAAGTGATAGTGGAGAGGCTACCTTAAATGCCCTTCCCCGATAATGAGATTGATGACCACCTTAAAAGCCATCCTAGAGCCTTCATCCAGTGGCTGATGGAAGCAGAGGCAGATACCCACAGATAAACACTGATTTGAACTCCTAGAACCCAGTGACAGAGAGGGAGGAGTGATGAGCAAAGGGGTCAAGACTGGGCACGTGAAACCCACAGAAACAGCTGACCTGAACAAGGGGGAGCTCTTGGACCCCAGACTGATGGCTGAGAAACCAGTGTGGGACTGATCCAAACTCCCTGAATGTGGGTGTCAGTGAGGAGGCCTCAGCAATCTTTGGGGCCTTGGGTACTAGATCAGTATTTATCCCTGTCATCCGAATGGACTTTGGGAGCCCATTCCAAACGAAGGGATGCTCTCTCAGCCTGCACACATGGGGGAGGGTCAATGCCCTGCCCCAAATGATATGACAACCTTTGGAGATCCCCCATGAAGGGTCTCACCCACCCTGGAGAGTGGAGTGGGGGCTGGGTGGGGGGTTGAGGGTTGGTGGGGGCAGGGGAGGAGGAATGTGAGAGGGAGCTGGGATTGACGTGTGAAGCTAGCTTGTTTCTAATTCAAATAAAAATATGTAAGATTAAAATCACTGATCTAACATCCTTTACCTGCTAAGATGGCCATTACCTAAAATTCAAAAGTTAACAAATGTTGATTCAGAAGAGGGGGACAATTACTATACATGATTGCTAGAAATGTATATTAGTATACTCAATTTAGAAAAAAATGACGTTCCTCAAAAACATGAAATACCATATGATCTAGCAATCTAACTTCTGAGAATATATTCTAAGAAACAATATAATCATTTCAAGGAAATTTATGTGTGCACATGTGCATGTACCACTTATACAGGTTATGGAAGCAAATTGTGCTCTTGGGTGAATAATTTGATAAATATATATACACAATATTGAGTCTTTTAAAAAGGATATCACATTATTTCTAAAAGCATAAATAAATGTGAAGGATATGTTAATAGAAATAAGCCAGACACAGACATGATCTCTCATACGGAATCTTAAAAGGTCAAATTTGGGGACTGGAGAGTTGGTTCACTGGTTGAGCCTACCAAGTGGGTTTGATTCCCAGCACCCACAAGGCATCTCACAATCTTCTGTAAGTGTAGTTCTGGGGAATCTGAAGCCCTCTTCTGATTTCTGCAGGCACCAAATATGCATGTGGTACACATACATACACGCAGAAGAAACTTTCATACTCATAAAATAATAACGTGAGTTCAACCTCTAGGTCCCACAGAGGCAGGAGAAAACTAACTCCCTAAAGCTGTCCACATATGAGCCATGAAAAGGACAAACACACACACACACAACAACAACAATAATAACAAATGTTGCACATGCCTTTAATCCCAGCACCTGGTAGGCAGAGGCTGGCGGGTAACAAGAGAGAGCTCCAGGACAGCCTCCAAAACAATACAGAGAAACCCTATCTCGAAAAACCAAAAAAATGTAATTGAAAACATTTATTATTCATGTCTCTGTGTATGTGTGTGTGTGCGTGCATGTGTGTGTGTGTGTGTGTGACACTAGAGCTACAACCCTATGTGTGGGGCAAGATGACAACTTTGTGAAGTCAATTCTCTCCTGCCTTTATGTGGCTTCTGGGATTGAATTAAACTTGCCATGCTTGTGTTGCAAGCACATTTACCTGCTTAGCAATCTCCCTGGACCTCTAGTGATATATTTCTACTTGTTTCTAAATAGTACATTTTTAAGATAACTTAGTAGGTACATAAAAGTACAATTAGCTAATTGTGATATCAGTAAATGGACTAACACACTAAAGGAAAAGAGTGGAGGGGAAGGGAAATTGCAGAATCTTCTTTGTTGTGAGAGAGTGACACAGGACTAATGACATCTCATTGCTAAACAAAAGCATCTACCAGTCTAAAGACTGCTCTGAACGTTCTCTCTCTCTCTCTCTCTCTCTCTCTCTCTCTCTCTCTCTCTCTCTCTCTGGTTTTTAGAGACAGGGTTTCTCTGTGGCTTTGGAGGCTGTCCTGGTACTAACTCTTGTAACCCTTGGTAGACCAGGTTAGTCTCGAACTCACAGAGATCCACCTGTATCTGCCTCCCCAGTGCTGGGATTAAAGGCGTGCACCACCACCGCCAGGCAGTTTTGTCTTAATGAAATGCAAAAGCAAGCTTAGTAGTATTTTGGTTTATCTGATGGCTTGTACTGGAAATCACATCTCCATTTCTGGGTGATCATTGAATTTGGCTTCTTATGGTCTTACAACATTTGGTTGCTCTTTTGAAAGTGTTTTACTGTGTAGCATGTTGGGCTTCCCTAATGAAATGGTTGATAACAAAATATATACCACCATGCCTCAGCGAGTCTTATAATTAATTTTATATATTTGATTGAAAATAAAATTTTCATACAATATAGTCTGATCAGTTAC